>NC_034177.2:8270311-8570311 GCF_002021735.2 Oncorhynchus kisutch
ATGGGGAGAGAGAGAGAGAGAGAGAGAGAGAGCCATGGAGGGAGGAGAGAGAGCGATAGAGAGAGAGAGAGCCATGAGGGACGAGAGGAGAGGCCATGGGAGAGAGAGAGAGAGCCATGGGGAGAGAGAGAGAGAGAGGAGCCATGGGGAAGAGGAGAGAGAGAGAGAGAGAGAGAGAGAGAGAGAGAGCCATGGGGAGAGAGAGAGAGAGAGCCATGGGGAGAGAGAGAGAGAGAGCCATGGGGAGAGAGAGAGAGAGAGCCATGGGGAGAGAGAGAGAGAGCCATGGGGAGAGAGAGAGAGAGCCAAGATAAGATAGGGGCAGGGTAAAAATCAATAATACACTCAGTCAATCAACATCCAAGACCCAGAAGATTGATTACATCATTCTTCATCAAATTTATATTTGCAAATGGTATTGGTTTGGCTCAACCTCACACCCACCCACTCTGACTCCCCCACCCACTCCGACTCCCCCACCCACTCCGACTCCCCCACCCACTCCGACTCCCCCACCCACTCCGACTCCCCCACCCACTCCGACTCCCCCACCCACTCCGACTCCCCCACCCACTCCGACTCCCCCACCCACTCCGACTCCCCCACCCACTCCGACTCCCCCACCCACTCCGACTCCCCCACCCACTCCGACTCCCCCACCCACTCCGACTCCCCCACCCACTCCGACTCCCCCACCCACTCCGACTCCCCCACCCACTCCGACTCCCCCACCCACTCCGACTCCCCCACCCACTCCGACTCCCCCACCCACTCTCACTCCCCCACCCACTCTCACTCCCCCACCCGCCCACTCTCACTCCCCCACCCGCCCACTCTCACTCACTCCCACTCCCCAGGTAGATTTTTGTTGGGTTCAAATGCCAAATCTGTTTTGTCTCCCACTCTTACCGTTGTAGTACTTGCTCGTGTGTCCCTGGTGTTTGAGCAGGGGTCGGAGCTGGGCTGACAGCAGGTGGACCTGTAGGCTGTGCAGCAGCCAGCGCTCGGCCTTGTAACCCTCCCCAACACTCTTCAGCCCACTGCTCAGCACAGGCTCCAGCTTACTAAACTACAGGGCCAGAGAGGGGAAGGAGAGAGGTGATGGTAGAGGGAGAGAGCGAGCGAGAGGGGAAGGAGAGAGGTGATGGTAGAGGGAGAGAGCGAGCGAGAGGGGAAGGAGAGAGGTGATGGTAGAGGGAGAGAGCGAGCGAGAGGGGAAGGAGAGAGGTGATGGTAGAGGGAGAGAGCGAGCGAGAGGGGAAGGAGAGAGGTGATGGTAGAGGGAGAGAGCGAGCGAGAGGGGAAGGAGAGAGGTGATGGTAGAGGGAGAGAGCGAGCGAGAGGGGAAGGAGAGAGGTGATGGTAGAGGGAGAGAGCGAGCGAGAGGGGAAGGAGAGAGGTGATGGTAGAGGGAGAGAGAGAGGGGAAGGAGAGAGGTGATGGTAGAGGGAGAGAGAGAAAATAGGAGTATATAGGAGAGAGAGAGAAAATAGGAGTATATAGGAGAGAGAGAGAGAGAGGGGAAGTGATGGAATAGAAGAGTAAGGAGGAGGGAAAACAAAGAGGGAGAATAGATGACAGGATGAAGGAGAGAAATCAATAGAGACAGAGAGAAAAACACTTGAATCAGTCATTTAACCCATTGCCCTTTATGGAGGTCTGGGGCCCGGCTCACCAACCAAGAATTCACACAATGGGACAAACACCAAAATTGAGAACGCAGAGCAGAATTAGGTCGATATCCGCTAATTATCAAAATCCAGAAAATACCTTTTAAATTTGACAACCATCTAAAAAAGGACGCGATTTCCAAACCTTCCATAACAAAGCCATCACCTACAGAGAGATGAACCTGGAGAAGAGTCCCCTAAGCAAGCTGGTCCTGGGGCTCTGTTCACAAACACACCCTACAGAGCCCCAGAACAGCAACACAATTAGACCCAACCAAATCATGAGAAAATTAATGACTTGACACCTTCGAAACAATTAACAAAAAAAACTGAGCAAACTAAAACACTATTTGGCCCTAAACAGAGAGAACTCCGTGGTAGAATACCTGACCACTGTGACTGACCCTAAACAGAGAGTACTCCGTGGTAGAATACCTGACCACTGTGACTGACCCTAAACAGAGAGTACACAGCGGCAGAATACCTGACCACTATGACTGACCCTAAACAGAGAGTACTCCGTGGTAGAATACCTGACCACTGTGACTGGCCCTAAACAGAGAGTACTCCGTGGTAGAATACCTGACCACTGTGACTGGCCCTAAACAGAGAGTACTCCGTGGTAGAATACCTGACCACTGTGACTGACCCTAAACAGAGAGTACTCCGTGGTAGAATACCTGACCACTGTGACTGACCCTAAACAGAGAGTACTCCGTGGTAGAATACCTGACCACTGTGACTGACCCTAAACAGAGAGTACTCCGTGGTAGAATACCTGACCACTGTGACTGACCCTAAACAGAGAGTACTCCGTGGTAGAATACCTGACCACTGTGACTGACCCTAAACAGAGAGTACTCCGTGGTAGAATACCTGACCACTGTGACTGGCCCTAAACAGAGAGTACTCCGTGGTAGAATACCTGACCACTGTGACTGACCCTAAACAGAGAGTACTCCGTGGCAGAATACCTGTCCACTATGACTGGCCCTAAACAGAGAGTACTCCGTGGTAGAATACCTGACCACTGTGACTGACCCTAAACAGAGAGTACTCCGTGGTAGAATACCTGACCACTATGACTGGCCCTAAACAGAGAGTACACACTCCGTGGTAGAATACCTGACCACTGTGACTGACCCTAAACAGAGAGTACTCCGTGGCAGAATACCTGACCACTGTGACTGGCCCTAAACAGAGAGTACACCGTGGTAGAATACCTGACCACTGTGACTGACCCTAAACAGAGAGTACTCCGTGGTAGAATACCTGACCACTGTGACTGACCCTAAACAGAGAGTACTCCGTGGTAGAATACCTGACCACTGTGACTGACCCTAAACAGAGAGTACTCCGTGGTAGAATACCTGACCACTATGACTGGCCCTAAACAGAGAGTACACACTCCGTGGTAGAATACCTGACCACTGTGACTGACCCTAAACAGAGAGTACTCCGTGGCAGAATACCTGACCACTGTGACTGGCCCTAAACAGAGAGTACACCGTGGTAGAATACCTGACCACTGTGACTGACCCTAAACAGAGAGTACTCCGTGGTAGAATACCTGACCACTGTGACTGACCCTAAACAGAGAGTACTCCGTGGTAGAATACCTGACCACTGTGACTGACCCTAAACAGAGAGTACTCCGTGGTAGAATACCTGACCACTGTGACTGACCCTAAACAGAGAGTACTCCGTGGTAGAATACCTGACCACTGTGACTGACCCTAAACAGAGAGTACTCCGTGGTAGAATACCTGACCACTATGACTGACCCTAAACAGAGAGTACACAGCGGCAGAATACCTGACCACTATGACTGGCCCTAAACAGAGAGTACTCCGTGGCAGAATACCTGACCACTGTGACTGACCCAAATTTAAGGAAAGCTTTGACTACGTACAGACTCAGTGAGCATAGCCTTGCTATTGAGAAAGGCCACCGTAGGCAGACCTGGCTCTCAAGAGAAGACAGGCTATGTGCTCACTGCCCACAAAATGAGATGGAAACTGAACTGCACTTCCTAACCTCCTGCTAAATGTATGACCATATTAGAGAGAGACATATTTCCCTCAGATTACACAGATCCACAAAGATTTAAAAAACAAATCCTAATTTGATAAATTCCCATATCTACTGGGTGAAATACCACAGTGTGCCATCACAGCAGCAAGATTTGAAAACCTGTTGGCACAAGGGCAACCAGTGAAGAACAAACACCATTGTAAATACAACCCATATTTATTTATATTCCCTTTTGTACTTTAACTATTTGCACATCATTACAACACTGTTTATAGAGACATATGACATTTGAAATATGAGAGAGAAACTCACATCAAAGCTGTCCTCACATAACCATTATATAAACAGGTGACCACTCTCTCTGTGGCTGATCCCGGTCTCTCCAGCTGTTTGGTATGTAACAGTAGCCTGGTGCGAGATCTGTTTGGTATGTAACAGTAGCCTTGTGCGAGATCTGTTTGGTATGTAACAGTAGCCTGGTGCGAGATCTGTTTGGTATGTAACAGTAGCCTGGTGCGAGATCTGTTTGGTATGTAACAGTAGCCTTGTGCGAGATCTGTTTGGTATGTAACAGTAGCCTGGTGCGAGATCTGTTTGGTATGTAACAGTAGCCTGGTGCGAGATCTGTTTGGTATGTAACAGTAGCCTGGTGCGAGATCTGTTTGGTATGTAACAGTAGCCTGGTGCGAGATCTGTTTGGTATGTAACAGTAGCCTGTTTGTGCTAATGTAAAAAGGGCTAGCTGAGTTAAGAGAGCAGCAGAGGTTGACAAGGATGTTGATGATGTATGACCCAAGTAAGAAAGTCACTATGGTCCTTCTTTTTAAACTCATTGTCAACCGTGGACCTACCAGTTCAGATTTAGCACCAGGCCTCATAGTGGCACCCTACTCCCTATAAGATGCACTTCTTTTCACCAGGCCTCATAGTGGCACCCTATTCCCTACTTAGTGCACTTCTTTTGGCCAAGGCTCATAGTGGCACCCTATTCCCTACATAGTGCACTTCTTTCGACCAGGGGTCATAAGGTAGTGCACTAAGTAGGGAATAGGGTGCCATTTGGGATGCAGTTGATGTCTGTGGTCACAAGAAACTGTACTGGATCCACCATAATATACACGGGGTGAATCGTCATTGGAAGGAGATAACATACCTGTTCTACATGAGAGGCCAGGTGAGGGCTGACGTACCTGTTCTACATGAGAGGCCAGGTGAGGGCTGACATACCTGTTCTACATGAGAGGCCAGGTGAGGGCTGACAGAGCGGACACGCCACACAAAGGGCCAGTAGTCTTTCTGCTTGTAGTACACCTGCAACGCAAAACCAGCCTTTTACTACAGTACAATGGCATTGGTATGAGGCTTATCTTCCAGCATTTAAAAAAAATGCCAAATAGAATCTGAGAAAAAGCAGAACAATTATGATCTGTTCATTGTCAGCAGCTCTTTGTCACGAGAATTTTCAATCACAATGATAATAACTAACAATCAATAAACTTTGACTAATCCCCGAGGTTCGTAAAACCCTGGGTTAAATAATAATTAGGTAAAGACTCAGTTTATGCAAAAGGTTAGTACAGTTCATTCACGAGAGCCGCTCTAAAGTCAAGAATGCAAACACAGTCTTTATAACACACACACACACACACACACACACACACACACACACACACACACACACACACACACACACAGAGAGAAACAAGTTCAAATCTTAAGCCACGCCTTGCTCAGACAGTCAGTGTTTTTCCACTACACAGACACACACTGGTTCTTTAATCCGCAAGACTTTATTCTGCAACATGTTGCATCATTTTCTGCCAGCCTAACAGTTTGTCCCCTCCACGGGTGGAGACAGAATGTCCTGTAAGGAACACGGTAGTACCACTCGTCTGTCGATAGCTCCTCTTATCATTTGTTTCCCACTTGCACCCTGCTTACATACTAACAAGGAACAACAACAAAAAGGTCCATTGTTCTTCTGACTAAAACTACACAACATCAGATAGTTTTTGTGATTCTAATAAAATATCATACAATTATATGTTTTACGGTTGGAATATTTTTAATGATTACCTTTAAGCATATAATTCCCTGATCACTCTTTTACACCCTGACTCAAATAAAAATGCAAGGAAGAAAAGCAGAGCAGATGCTCCATGGCAATAACATGACAGAGCGTCTGGAAAACAGAGCAGATGCTCCATGGCAATAACATGACAGAGCGTCTGGAAAACAGACAAATAACAGTGCCTTGTGTAAGCCAAGCTTTTCTCCAAAAAAAATAATAATAAACGACAAAATGACAAGAGTAGAAGAGTAGTCATTCCCGAGGCCTGACCTGCTCGTGCTTGAGGCCGTGGCTGAGGATGTGGTTCATGTCCTTGTGCAGCCGTTGCAGACCCCCGTAGCGAGACCACACGTTGGGGTTGCTGCTGGACACCAGGCCCTCCACCGTGGTCTTCAGACTAGACAGCAGCTTCCAGTGTTCCCTCCTGGAGAGAGAGAGAGAGAAAAAGAGAGAGAGAAGTCAGGTTTGAATGAACTCGTTGCTCCATCCAAAACACTCAAGAGCAGACAGTTGAGCAGAGAGATAAACGTTTGGAAGTCACTTCTCAGTAAAAGGCACATGACAGCAGCTAAAGGCGTTTGGAAGTCACTCCTCAGTAAAAGGCACATGACAGCAGCTAAAGGCGTTTGGAAGTCACTCCTCAGTAAAAGGCACATGACAGCAGCTAAAGGCGTTTGGAAGTCACTCCTCAGTAAAAGGCACATGACAGCAGCTAAAGGCACCTAAAGACTCTCAGACCATGAGAAAATTATTTTCTGGTCTGATGAAACCAAGATTCAACTGTTTAGCCTGAATGCCAAGTATCATGTCCGGAGGAAACCTTGCAACCATCCCTATGGTGTTGCATGGTGGTGGCAGCATCATGCTGTGTTGGTGGTGTTTTTTTCCGAGTACCCCTTATATTGGTGCAACAGAAAAGCCTCCTGGTGAAGTCATTAATCCCGCAGTTAGCCTAGATGTGATTAGCAAAGAAGTGTTTATTAATGGTTGAGAAAGTAGTAGTAGTTTTATGTTTTTACAACATAGTGACCGTGCAGAGCATCTAAGACACTAGCTCTAGCCTACAGAACCAAGGTGATGTGGGCGACAATCTCCACGGCTAAATCGTAAACTCTTAAAACAACAGTGGACTTCAAAGACTACATACACAGAGTAAAGAAAACCTTAAAAACACCTGCTCTTTCCCTGACATAGATTGTCCAGGTGAATCCTGGGGAAAGTGATGATCCCTTCATTTAAAAAAATATATATATTTTACCTTTATTTAACCAGGCAAGTCAGTTAAGAACAACTTCTTATTTTCAATGACAGCCTAGGAACAGTGGGTTAACTGCCTGTTCAGGGGCAGAACGACAGATTTGTACCTTGTCAGCTCGGGGGTTTGAACTTGCAACCTTCCGGTTACTAGTCCAACACTCTAACCACTAGGCTACCCTGCCGATGCCACTTGTTAAATCCACTTCAATCAGGGTAGATGAAAGGGGAGGAGTCACAGGTTAAATAATGATTTTTAAGTCTAGAGATGATAAGAGACATGGATTGTGTATGTGTGCCATTTCAGAGGATGAAATGGGCAAGACCATATTAAAGTGCCTCTGAACGGGGTAGTAGGTGCCAGGTGCACCGGTTTGTGTCAAGAACTGCAACGCTGCTGTGTTTTTTTCACGCTCAACAGTTTCCTGTGTGTATCAAGAATTGTCCACCACCAAAGGACATCCAGCCAACATGACAACTGTGGGAAGGATTGTAGTCAACATGGGCCAGGATCCTTGTGGGATGCTTTCAACACTTTACAGAGTCTTATGCCCGGACGAATTGAGGCTGTTCTGAGGGGAAAAAGGGGAGCAACTCAATATTAGGAAGGTGTCCCTAATGTTTGGTATATTGTTATTCTGAGTGAGTGAATAGAACTGTGTTACCGCTTGCATGGAGACAAGCAGGAGAAACAAAAGTGAAATTGATAGCGAGATAAAAATCAGGCAGCTGTTTTGCAAGCTCCTACCCAACTTCCCTATATTCTATTTTGTGATTCTTGTTCCATTTATCCTTACTTTATATTCATGAAATTTAATACACCATCATTTCATATAAACGACAAGAGCATCAGATCGGCAGTTGCATACCCTGAACTACAGCTTCAACTCATTGCCCTGGGCACTTTATATAATTCCAACAAGAGGAAAATGCTGGCATTACAGAGGCAGAAGAGGAAGAGATTAATGCTCAAGAGAAAACTGCCCATCTCTTCCCTACATGTACCCAGATTCCAGCTTCAACTTCAAAAGAGGGGGGAGTCACTTGATAATAAAAATGGATGACCTCCGATCAAGGATTTGCTACCAACGGGACACTCGTAACTGCAATATTCTCAAGGCTTTCGGACAAGATTCCATCAACTTGGATAGCCGTGGGGGGTTTCTCCATTCACAGAGCAGACATCAGCTGGTAGGTATATTCACAGTCCACCCTCACCCACCTATTCATTTTAATGTAGTTTTATTTAAATAGGCAAGTCAGTTAAGAACAAATTCTTATTTTCAATGACGGCCTAGGAACAGTGAGTTATCTGTCGTTCCGCCCCTGAGCAGGCAGTTAAGAGGTATACCTTCATGACCAAAAATATGTGGACACCTGCTTGTTGAACATCTCATTCCTTAAATCATGGGCATTAATATAGAGTTGGTCCCCTCTTTACTGCTATAACAGCCTCCACTCTTCTGGGAAGGCTTTCCACTAGACGTTGGAACATTGCAGCAGGGAATTGCTTCCATTCAGCCACAAGAGCATTAGTGAGGTCTGGCACTGATGTTGACCGATTAGACCTGGCTTGCAGTTGGCGTTCCAGTTCATCCCAAAGGTGTTCGATGGCGTGGAGGTCAAGTTCAAGTTCTTCCACACTGATTTCGACAAACTATTTCTGTATGGACCTCGCTTTGTGCGCGGGGGAATTTTCATGCTGAAACAGGAAAGGGCCTTTCCCAAACTGTTGCCACAAAGTTGAAAGTAAAAAGAAAAGTTTTGATTCTTTGTATGCTGTAGCGTTAAGATTTCCCTTCACTGGAACTAAGAGGCCATGAAAACCATGAAACATTTCCCCAGACCATTATTCCTCCGCCCCCAACTTTACAATTGGCATTATGCATTCCGGCAGGAGGCATTCTCCTGGCATCCACCAAACCCAGATTTGTCCATCAGACTTCCAGATGGTGAAGTGTGATTCATCACTCCAGAGAAAGCGTTTCCACTGCTCCAGAGTCAAATGGTGGTGAGCGTTACACCACTCCAGCCAGCGCTTGGCAATGCGCATGGTGATCTTAGGCTTGTGTGCGGAAGCTCGGCCGTGGAAACCCATTTCACGAAGCTCCCGACTAACAGTTATTGTGCTGACTTTGTATCCAGAGGCAGTTTGGAACTCAGTAGTTACTATTGCAACCGAGGCCATGCGATTCTTACACGCTACGCACTTAAGCGATCCTGTTCTGTGAGCTTGTGTGGCCTACCACTTCACAGCTGAGCCACTGTTGCTTATAGACATTTTCACTTCACAATAACTGCCCTTACAGATGACCGGGGCAGCTCTAGCAGGGCAGAGAGACTTGAACTGACTTGTTGGAAAGGTGGCATCCTATGACAGTGCCATGATGAAAGTCAGTGAGCTCTTCAATAAGGCCATTCTACTGCCAAGGGTTGTCTATGGAGATTACATGGCTGTGTGCTTGATTTGATGGGCTGTCCACATACTATTGTATATATAGTGTATGTGAGAATTAGAGGTCGACCGATTAATCGGAATGGCCGGTTAATCGGTCAAATTGTGTGAAGACTATTTCTTCCTAACAAAGACAGCCAACTTCGCCAAACGGGGGATGATTTAACAAAAGCGCATTTGCGAAAAAAGCACATTCGTTGCACGACTGTACCTAACCATAAACATCAATGCCTTTCTTAAAATCAATACACAGAAGTATATATTTTTAAACCTGCATATTTAGCTAAAAGAAATCCAGGTTAGCAGGCAATATTAACAGGAGGTCGACCGATTAATCGGAATAGCCTATTTTTTTTTTTTACACCTTTATTTAATCTGTTTTTAACTAGGCAAGTCAGTTAAGAACACATTCTTATCTTCAATGACAGCCTAGAAACGGTGGGTTAACTGCCTCGTTCAGGAACAGAATGACAGATTTTCACCTTGTCAGCTCGGGGGATCCAATCTTGCAACCTTACAGTTAACTAGTCCAACGTAATAACGACCTGCCTCTCTCTCGTTGCACTCCTGCCTGTTACCCAAATGCAGTAAACCAAAGTAAGTTGCTAGCTAGCATTACACTTATCTTATAAAAATCAATCAATCACTAGTTAACTACACATGGTTGATGATATTACTAGTTATTATCTAGCATGTCCTGCGTTGCATATAATCTGAATGAGCATACAAGTATCTGACTGAGCGGGTGGTAGGCAGAAGCAGGCGGGTAAACATTCATTCAAACAGCACTCTTGTGCATTTTGCCAGCAGCTCTTCGTTGTGCGTCAAGCATTGCGCTGTTTATGACTTCAAGCCTATCAACTCCCGAGATGCTGGCTGGTGTAACCGAAGTGAAATGGCTGGCTAGTTAACGCGCGCTAATAGCATTTCAAACTTCACTCGCTCTGAGCCTTGGGGTGGTTGTTTCCCTTGCTCTGCATGGGTAACGCTGCTTCGAAGGAGGCTGTTGTCGTTGTGTTGCTGGTTCGAGCCCAAGGAGGAGCGAGGAGAGGGACGGAAGCTATACTGTTAAACTGGCAATACTAAAGTGACTATAAGAACATCCAATAGTCAACTGTTAATTAAATACAAATGGTAGAGGGAAATAGTCCTATAATTCCTATAATAACTACAATCTAAAACTTCTTACCTGGGAATATTGAAGACTCATGTTAAAAGAAACCACCGGCTTTCATATGTTCTCATGTTCTGCGCAAGGAACTGAAACGTTAGCTTTCTTACATAGCACATATTGCACTTTTACTTTCTTCTCCAACACTTTGTTTTTGCATTATTTAAACCAAATTGAACATGTTTCATTATTTACTTGAGGCTAAATTGATTTTATTGATGTATTATATTAAGTTAAAATAATTGTTCATTCAGTATTGTTGTAATTGTCATGATTACAACTACATTTAAATATTATAATTTTGTATATATATATATATAGTATATATATATATATAGTATATATATATATATATAGTATATATATATATATAGTATATATATATATATATATAGTATATATATATATATATAGTATATATATATATATAGTATATATATATATAGTATATATATATATATAGTATATATATAGTATATATATATATATATAGTATATATATATATATATAGTATATATATAGTATATATATATATATATAGTATATATATATATATATATAGTATATATATAGTATATATATATATATATATAGTATATATATATATATATAGTATATATATATATATATATATATATAGTATATATATATATATATATATATATATATATATATATTATATATATAGTATATAGTATATATATAGTATATAGTATATAGTATATAGTATATAGTATATATAGTATATATAGTATAGTATAGTATATAGTATAGATATAGTATATATAGTATATAGTATATATATAGTATATATATATATATATATATAGTATATATAGTATATAGTATATATAGTATATAGTATATATAGTATATAGTATATATAGTATATATATACACATACATATACACTACATATATATATATATACACACTTTTTTTTATTATTTATTATTATTTATTTTTATTAGTTTTATTTTATAAAAAAAAAAAATTACCGGCGGAATAATCGGTATCGGCTTTTTTTGGTCCTCCAATAATCAGTATCTGCTTTTTTTGGTCCTCCAATAATCGGTATCGGCTTTTTTTGGTCCTCCAATAATCGGTATCGGCGCTGAAAAATCATAATCGGTAACCAGGTGAAATTGTGTCACTTCTCTTGTGTTCATTGCATGTAGAGTCAGGGTATGTGCAGCCGTTTGGGCCGCCTGGCGCACTGCAAACTAATTTCCCAGAATTTAAAAAATAAAACACAACATGCACACACATTTATACTGACTCAACACACACGCATTCACATACAATCATTTATCTGATGCTACTCTGTTTGTCATATATCCTGATGCCTAGTCACCTTACCCCTATACCTATCTACCTCTACCACTCCAGTATCCCCACACATTGTTCATATGGTACTGGAACTGACCCTGGAACTGACCCTGTATATAGTCACCTTACCCCTACACCCATCTACCTCTACCACTCCAGTATCCCCGCACATTGTTAATATGGTACTGGAACTGACCCTGGAACTGACCCTGGAGCTGACCCTGTATATAGTCACCTTACCCCTACACCCATCTACCTCTACCACTCCAGTATCCCCGCACATTGTTAATATTGTACTGGAACTGACCCTGTATATAGTTACCTTAACCCTACACCTGAGCCCTCTCCTGTACTCCCTGTTCACCCACGACTGCGTGGCCACGCACGCCTCCAACTCAATCATCAAGTTTGCGGACGACACAACAGTGGTAGGCTTGATTACCAACAACGACGAGATGGCCTACAGGGAGGAGGTGAGGGCCCTCGGAGTGTGGTGTCAGGAAAATAACCTCACACTCAACGTCAACAAAACTAAGGAGATGATTGTGGACTTCAGGAAACAGCAGAGGGAACACCCCCCCTATCCACATCGATGGAACAGTAGTGGAGAGGGTAGCAACTTTTAAGTTCCTCGGCATACACATCACAGACAAACTGAATTGGTCCACTCACACAGACAGCATCGTGAAGAAGGCGCAGCAGCGCCTCTTCAACCTCAGGAGGCTGAAGAAATTTGGCTTGTCACCAAAAGCACTCACAAACTTCTACAGATGCACAATTGAGAGCATCCTGGCGGGCTGTATCACTGCCTGGTACGGCAACTGCTCCGCCCTCAACCGTAAGGCTCTCCAGAGGGTAGTGAGGTCTGCACAACGCATCACCAGGGGCAAACTACCTGCCCTCCAGGACACCTACACCACCCGATGTTACAGGAAGGCCATAAAGATCATCAAGGACATCAACCACCCGAGCCACTGCCTGTTCACCCCGCTATCATCCAGAAGGCGAGGTCAGTACAGGTGCAAAGCTGGGACCGAGAGACTGAAAAACAGCTTCTATCTCAAGGCCATCAGACTGTTAAACAGCCACCACTAACATTGAGTGGCTGCTGCCAACACACTGACACTGACTCAACTCCAGCCACTTTAATAATGGGAATTGATGGGAAATTATGTAAATATATCACTAGCCACTTTAAACAATGCTACCTTATATAATGTTACTTACCCTAAATTATTCATCTCATATGCATACGTATATACTGTACTCTATATCATCGACTGCATCCTTATGTAATACATGTATCACTAGCCACTAACTATGCCACTTTGTTTACATACTCATCTCATATGTATATACTGCACTCAATACCATCTACTGTATCTTGCCTATGCTGCTCTGTACCATCACTCATTCATATATCCTTATGTACATATTCTTTATCCCCTTACACTGTGTATAAGACAGTAGTTTTGGAATTGTTAGTTAGATTACTTGTTGGTTATTACTGCATTGTCGGAACTAGAAGCACAAGCATTTCGCTACACTCGCATTAACATCTGCTAACCATGTGTATGTGACATAAATTTGATTTGATTTACCTCTACCACTCCAGTATCCCTGCACATTGTAAATATGGTACTGGAGCTGACCCTGGAGCTGACCCTGGAGCTGACCCTGGAGCTGACCCTGGAGCTGACCCTGTACGCAGCTTCTTGCTTTCTCATGTTCTACTTATTTCTATTTCTTGTGAGTTTTTGTTCTACCTTGTTATTTCTGGTTCTATATATCGATTACTGCTTTGTTGGGTTTGGGGGTTGCAAGAAAAGGCAGTTCACTGTTACTCATGACACGTGACATTAAAGGAGACAACAGACAACGTCCAAGCTCATTTCCAGGACTTCCTTCCTTTTTCCCCTCAAGTTAGCAGCAACTGTAGGTGGAACTGACCGTCTCTTCCCCACACACCACTACAACACCAGGGTTTCTGTTAAGAAACTGTGGCACCGGACATTTTAAAACGGATATTTGAGACATGTACCAGACCCATATGCATTGGGTGCGTAACCTGATTAGGGCGTCCAGCCACGGTGTTGAGAATGACAGAAATCATACGTATAATATAGTATAGATAATTCATATTAACAACAAAAAAAAATATGCAATTCGAGGACGTAACGAATTCCCGATGGGCACTTTGAAAACGTTAGAAGAACGGTCCATATTAACGGTAAATATTAACGGTCCATATTAACGGTAAATATTAACGGTCCATATTAACGGTAAATATTAACGGTCCATATTAACGGTCCATATTAACGGTCCATATTAACGGTAAATATTAACGGTAAATATTAACGGTCCATATTAACGGTCCATATTAACGGTAAATATTAACGGTCCATATTAACGGTCCATATTAACGGTCCATATTAACGGTAAATATAACGTCCATATAACGGTAAATATTAACGGTCCATATTAACGGTCCATATTAACGGTCCATATTAACGGTAAATATTAACGGTAAATATTAACGGTCCATATTAACGGTAAATATTAACGGTCCATATTAACTTTCCTCAGACAACGAGACGAGTAACGAATAGCAGAATTACTAGCCTGTCAATCTACAATCCCCCCCGTAGTAAAAAAAATATAAAAAAATTCACCCGTCCTATTCGATTGGTCAGGTTGTTGAGAAAGAAATCACCTAGGCTTATTGTTAACAGACCCCGGGACCAGCCGTTAACAGACTCCGGGACCAGCCGTTAACAGACTCCGGGACCAGCCGTTAACAGACCTCCGGGACCAGCCGTTAACAGACTCCGGGACCAGCCGTTAACAGACTCCGGGACCAGCCGTTAACAGACTCCGGGACCAGCCGTTTACAGACACTCCGGGGACCAGCCGTCACAGACTCCGGGCCAGCGTAACAGACTCCGGGACCAGCCGTTAACAGACTCCGGGACCCAGCCGTTAACAGACTCCGGGACCAGCCGTTAACAGACTCCGGGACCACCGTTAACAGACTCCGGGACCAGCCGTTAACAGACTCCGGGACCAGCCGTTAACAGACCCGGGACCAGCCGTTAACAGACCCCGGGACCAGCCGTTAACAGACCCGGGACCAGCCGTTAACAGACCCCGGGACCAGCCGTTAACAGACCCCGGGACCAGCCGTTAACAGACCCCGGGACCAGCCGTTAACAGACCCCGGGACCAGCCGTTAACAAGACCCGGGACCAGCCGTTAACAGACTCCGGGGACCAGCCGTTAACAGACTCCGGGACCAGCCGTTAACAGACTCGGGACCAGCCGTTAACAGACTCCGGGACCAGCCGTTAACAGACTCCGGGACCAGCCGTTAACAGACTCCCGGGACCAGCCGTTAACAGACTCCGGGACCAGCCGTTAACAGACTCCGGACCAGCCGTTAACAGACTCCGGGACCAGCCGTTACACAGACTCGACTCCCGGGACAGCCGTTAACAGACTCCGGACCAGCCGTACAGACTCGGACAGGAGAGATCACAAATTCATAAAACCGACAGGCCTAGTGGACATAAAAAAGAAAAACCGGTCTAGACAGTAGGCCAGAAGCAAATGTTGGTTCCATAATGTAATTAGTGGCGAAACGCTTGTTAAAAAGGGCCCAGCAACATGCGAACTGTTTCATGTGACAGAGAAATGTAGAAAAGGGGGGGAGATATAACAGACAACAACTAACATGGTTTTTCTAACATGACTTGGATTGTGCCTTTGGCTACTGGACAATGAAAGAAGTTGATATAAAACTTTCTGTCACACACACACACACACACTCTCTGTCCCACACACACACACACACACACTTTCTGTCCCACACACACACACACACACACACACACTCTCTGTCCCACACACACACACTCTCTGTCCCACACACACACACACACTCTCTGTCCCACACACACACTCTCTGTCCCACACACACTCTCTGTCCCACACACACACACACTCTCTGTCCCACCACACACACACACTCTCTGTCCCACACACACACACACTCTCTCTGTCCCACACACACACACACTCTCTGTCCCACACACACACACACTCTCTGTCCCACACACACTCTCTGTCCCACACACACCTCTCTGTCCCACACACACTCTCTGTCCCACACACACTCTGTCCCACACACACTCTGTCCCACACACACTCTGTCCCACACACACTCTGTCCCACACACACTCTGTCCCACACACACTCTGTCCCACACACACACACACACACACTCTCTGTCCCACACACACACACCACTGTCCCACACACACTCTCTGTCCCACACACACACACACTCTCTCTGTCCCACACACACACACACACTCTGTCCCACACACACACACACACTCTGTCCCACACACACACACACACTCTGTCCCACACACACACACACACACACACACTCTGTCCCACACACACACACTCACACTCTGTCCCACACACACACACACACACTCTCTGTCCCACACACACACACACACTCTCTGTCCCACACACACACACACACACACACTCTCTGTCCCACACACACACACTCTGTCCCACACACACACACTCTGTCCCACACACACACACACACAATCTCTGTCCCACACACACACACTCTCTGTCCCACACACACACTCTGTCCCACACACACACTCTGTCCCACACACACACTCTGTCCCACACACACACTCTGTCCCACACACACACACACACTCTGTCCCACACACACTCTGTCCCACACACACACACACACTCTGTCCCACACACACACACACACACTCTCTCTGTCCCACACACACACACACACACACACACTTTCTGTCCCCCACACACACACACACACACACTTTCTGTCCCACACACACACACACGCACTCTGTCCCACACACACACGCACGCACTCTGTCCCACACACACACGCACGCACTCTGTCCCACACACACACGCACGCACTCTGTCCCACACACACACGCACTCTGTCCCACACACACACACGCACTCTGTCCCACACACACACACGCACTCTGTCCCACACACACACACGCACTCTGTCCCACACACACACACGCACTCTGTCCCACACACACACACGCACTCTGTCCCACACACACACGCACTCTGTCCCACACGCACTCTGTCCCACACGCACTCTGTCCCACACGCACTCTGTCCCACACGCACTCTGTCCCACACACACTCTGTCCCACACGCACTCTGTCCCACACGCACTCTGTCCCACACGCACTCTGTCCCACACGCACTCTGTCCCACACGCACTCTGTCCCACACGCACTCTGTCCCACACGCACTCTGTCCCACACGCACTCTGTCCCACACGCACTCTGTCCCACACGCACTCTGTCCCACACGCACTCTGTCCCACACGCACTCTGTCCCAAACACACACACACACACAAACTCTGTCCCACACACACACGCACTCTGTCCCACACACACGCACTCTGTCCCACACACACGCACTCTGTCCCACACACACACGCACTCTGTCCCACACACACACGCACTCTGTCCCACACACACGCACTCTGTCCCACACACACGCACTCTGTCCCACACACACACGCACTCTGTCCCACACACACGCACTCTGTCCCACACACACGCACTCTGTCCCACACACACGCACTCTGTCCCACACACACGCACTCTGTCCCACACACACGCACTCTGTCCCACACACACGCACTCTGTCCCACACACACACGCACTCTGTCCCACACACACACACTCTGTCCCACACACACACACACTCTCTGTCCCACACACACACACACACACACACTCTCTGTCCCACACACACACACACACTCTCTGTCCCACACACACACACACACACTCTCTGTCCCACACACACACACACACACTCTCTGTCCCACACACACTCTCTGTCCCACACACACACACACTCTCTGTCCCACACACACACACACACTCTCTGTCCCACACACACACACACACTCTCTGTCCCACACACACACACACACTCTCTGTCCCACACACACACACACACACTCTGTCCCACACACACACACACACACTCTGTCCCACACACACTCTGTCCCACACACACACACACACTCTGTCCCACACACACACACTCTGTCCCACACACACACACACACTCTGTCCCACACACACACACACACACTCTGTCCCACACACACACACACACACTCTGTCCCACACACACACACACACACACTGTCCCACACACACACACACACTCTGTCCCACACACACACTCTGTCCCACACACACTCTCTGTCCCACACACACACACACTCTCTGTCCCACACACACACACACACACACACTCTCTGTCCCACACACACACACACTCTCTGTCCCACACACACACACACACACACACACTCTGTCCCACACACCACACACACACACTCTGTCCCACACACACCACACACACACACACACACACACTCTCTGTCCCACACACACACACACTCTCTGTCCCACACACACACACACTCTGTCCCACACACACACACACACACACACACACACACTCTGTCCCACACACACACACACACACTCTGTCCCACACACACACACACACTCTGTCCCACACACACCACACACACTCTGTCCCACACACACACACACTCTGTCCCACACACACACTCTGTCCCACACACACACACACACACTCTGTCCCACACACACACACACACTCTGTCCCACACACACACACACTCTGTCCCACACACACACACACACTCTGTCCCACACACACACACACACTCTGTCACACACACACACACACACACTCACACACACACACTCTCTGTCCCACACACACACACTCTGTCCCACACACTCTGTCCCACACACACACACACACTCTGTCCCACACACACACACACACACTCTGTCCACACCCACACACACCCACACACACACACACACACTCTCTGTCCCACACACACACACACTCTCTGTCCCACACACACACACACTCTCTGTCCCACACACACACACTCTGTCCCACACACACACACTCTCTGTCCCACACACTCTGTCCCACACACACACACACTCTCTGTCCCACACACGCACACACTCTCTGTCCCACACACACACACACTGTCCCCACACACACACACTGTCCCACACACACACACTATGTCCCACACACACACACTATGTCCCACACACACACACACACACTGTCCCACACACACACTCTGTCCCACACACACACACACACACACACTCTGTCCCACACACACACACACACACACTCTCGGTCCCACACACACACTCTGTCCCACACACACACACTCTCTGTCCCACACACACACACACTCTGTCCCACACACACACACACTGTCCCACACACACACACTCTCTGTCCCACACACACACACACACACACTCTGTCCCACACACACACACACACACACACACACACACACACTCTGTCCCACACACACACACACACACACTCTGTCCCACACACACACACACACACTCTGTCCCACACACACACACACACACACACACACTCTCTCTGTCCCACACACACACACACTCTGTCCCACACACACACACACTCTGTCCCACACACACACACACACTCCGTCCCACACACACACACACTCTCTGTCCCACACACACACACACACACACACACTGTCCCACACACACACACACACTCTCTGTCCCACACACACACACACTCTGTCCCACACACACACACACTCTGTCCCACACACACACACACTCTGTCCCACACACACACACACACTCCGTCCCACACACACACACACTCTCTGTCCCACACACACACACTGTCCCACACACACACACTGTCCCACACACACACACACACTCTCTGTCCCACACACACACACACACACACACACACACACACACACACACTCTGTCCCACACACACACCACACACACACACACACTCTGTCCCACACACACACACACACACACACTCTGTCCCACACACACACACACACACACACACACTCTGTCCCACACACACACACACACACACACACACTCTGTCCCACACACACACACACACACACACACACACTCTGTCCCACACACACACACACACACACTCTGTCCCACACACACACACACACACTCTGTCCCACACACACACACACACACTCTGTCCCACACACACACACACACTCTGTCCCACACACACACACACACACACACACTCTGTCCCACACACACACACACACACACACACACACACACACACTCTGTCCCACACACACACACACACACACACACACACACTCTCTGTCCCACACACACACACACTCTGTCCCACACACACACACACACTCTGTCCCACACACACACACACACACACACTCCGTCCCACACACACACACACACACTGTCCCACAACACACACACACACACACACTCTCTGTCCCACACACACACACACACTCTCTGTCCCACACACACACACACTCTCTGTCCCACACACACACACACACACACTCTGTCCCACACACACACACACACACACACACACACACTCTGTCCCACACACACACACACACACACTCTGTCCCACACACACACACACACCACTCTGTCCCACACACACACACACACACTCTGTCCCACACACACACACACACACACACACTCTCTCTGTCCCACACACACACACACTCTGTCCCACACACACACACACTCTGTCCCACACACACACACACACTCCGTCCCACACACACACACACTCTCTGTCCCACACACACACACACACACACACACTGTCCCACACACACACACACACTCTCTGTCCCACACACACACACACTCTGTCCCACACACACACACACTCTGTCCCACACACACACACACTCTGTCCCACACACACACACACACTCTGTCCCACACACACACACACACACACTCTGTCCCACACACACACACACACTCTGTCCCACACACACACACACACTCCGTCCCACACACACACACACTCTCTGTCCCACACACACCACACTGTCCCACACACACACACACACTCTCTGTCCCACACACACACACACACACACACACACACACACACACACTCTGTCCCACACACACACACACTCTGTCCCACACACACACACACACACACACACTCTGTCCCACACACACACACACACACACTCTGTCCCACACACACACACACACACACACACACTCTGTCCCACACACACACACACACACACACACACTCTGTCCCACACACACACACACACACACTCTGTCCCACACACACACACACACACTCTGTCCCACACACACACACACACACTCTGTCCCACCACACACACACACACTCTGTCCCACACACACACACACACACACACACACTCTGTCCCACACACACACACACACACACACACACACACACTCTGTCCCACACACACACACACACACACACACACACTCTCTGTCCCAACACACACACTCTGTCCCACACACACACACACACTCCGTCCCACACACACACACACACACTGTCCCACACACACACACACACACACACACTCTCTGTCCCACACACACACACACACTCTCTGTCCCACACACACACACACTCTCTGTCCCACACACACACACACTCTCTGTCCCACACACACACACACACTCTGTCCCACACACACACACACTCTGTCCCACACACACACACACTCTGTCCCACACACACACACACTCTGTCCCACACACACACACACACACACACTCTGTCCCACACACACACACACACACACACACTCTGTCCCACACACACACACACTCTGTCCCACACACACACACACACACACACTCTGTCCCACACACACACACACACACTCTGTCCCACACACACACACACACACTCTGTCCCACACACACACACACACAATCTGTCCCACACACACACACACACACTCTGTCCCACACACACACACACACACACTCTGTCCCACACACACACACACACACACACTCTCTGTCCCACACACACACACACACACACTCTGTCCCACACACACACACACACACACACTCTGTCCCACACACACACACACACTCTGTCCCACACACACACACACACTCTGTCCCACACACACACACACACTCTGTCCCACACACACACACACACTCTGTCCCACACACACACACACTCTGTCCCACACACACACACACACACACACACACACTCTCTGTCCCACACACACACACACTCTGTCCCACACACACACACACACACACACACACACACACTCTGTCCCACACACACACACACACACACACACTCTGTCCCACACACACACACACACACACTCTGTCCCACACACACTCTGTCCCACACACACACACACACTCTGTCCCACACACACACACACTCTGTCCCACACACACACACACTCTGTCCCACACACACACACACTCTGTCCCACACACACACACACACACTCTGTCCCACACACACTCTGTCACACACACACACACACACTCTGTCCCACACACACACACACACACACACACACTCTCTGTCCCACACACACACACACACTCTGTCCCACACACTCTGTCCCACACACTCTGTCCCACACACACACACACACTCTGTCCCACACACACACACACACTCTCTGTCCCACACACACACACACTCTCTGTCCCACACACACACACACACTCTCTGTCCCACACACACACACACTCTCTGTCCCACACACACACACACTCTCTCTGTCCCACACACACACACTCTCTGTCCCACACTCTCTGTCCCACACACACACACACTCTCTGTCCCACACACGCACACACTCTCTGTCCCACACACACACACACTCTCTGTCCCACACACACACACTGTCCCACACACACACACACTGTCCCACACACACACACACTGTCCCACACACACACACACTGTCCCACACCACACACACACTAGTCCACACACACCACACGTCCCACACACACACACACACACTCTGTCCCACACACACACACACACACACTCTGTCCCACACACACACACTCTGTCCCCACACACACACACACACACACTCTCTGTCCCACACACACACTCTGTCCCACACACACACACACTCTCTGTCCCACACACACACACACACTCTCTGTCCCACACACACACACACACTCTGTCCCACACACACACACACACACTCTGTCCCACACACACACACTCTGTCCCACACACACACACACACACTCTGTCCCACACACCACTCTGTCCCCACACACACACACACAAACACACACACACTCTCTGTCCCACACACACACACACACTGTCCCACACACACTCTGTCCCACACACACTCTGTCCCACACACACCACACACACACTCTGTCCCACACACACACACTCTGTCCCACACACACACACTCTGTCCCACACACACACACTCTGTTCCCACACACACACACTCTGGTCCCACACACACCACACTCTGTCCCACAACACACACACACACACACACACACACTCTGTCCCACACACACACACACACACTCTGTCCCACACACACACACACACACACACTCTGTCCCACACACACACACACACACTCTGTCCCACACACACACACACACACTCTGTCCCACACACACACACACACACTCTGTCCCACACACACACTCTGTCCCACACACACACACACTCTGTCCCCACACACACACACACACACACTCTGTCCCACACAACCACACACACACACTCTGTCCCACACACACCACACACACACTCTGTCCCACACACACACACACACACTCTGTCCCACACACACACACACACACTCTGTCCCACACACACACACACACTCTGTCCCACACACACACACTCTGTCCCACACAACACACACACACACACACTCTGTCCCACACACACACACACACACTCTGTCCCACACACTCTGTCCCACACACACACTCTGTCCCACACACACACACACACACTCTGTCCCACACACACACACACACACACACACACACACACACCACACACACACACACTCTCTGTCCCACACACACACACACACTCTGTCCCACACACACACACACACTCTGTCCCACACCACACACTCTGTCCCACACACACACACACACACACTCTGTCCCACACACACACACTCTGTCCCACACACAAACACTCTGTCCCACACACACACTCTGTCCCACACACACACACTCTGTCCCACACACACACACACACTCTGTCCCACACACACACACACACACACTTTCTGTCCCACACACACACACTTTCTGTCCCACACACACACTTTCTGTCCCACACACACACACTTTCTGTCCCACACACACACACACTCTGTCCCACACACACACACACACACACACACACACTGTCCCACACACACACACTCTGTCACACACACACACACACTCTGTCCCACACACACTCTGTCCTACACACACTCTGTCCTACACACACACACACTCTGTCCCACACACACTCTGTCCCACACACACTCTGTCCCACACACACTCTGTCCCACACACACTCTGTCCCACACACACTCTGTCCCACACACACTCTGTCCTACACACACTCTGTCCTACACACACTCTGTCCTACACACACTCTGTCCTACACACACTCTGTCCTACACACACACACACACACACACACACACACACACGCTCTCCTACACACACACACTCTGTCCCACACACACAGTCCCACACACACACACTCTGTCCCACACACACACACACACACACACACACTGTCCCACACACACACACACACTCTGTCCCACACACACACTCTGTCCCACACACACTCTGTCCCACACACACACACACACTGTCCCACACACACACACTCTGTCCCACACACACACACACACTCTGTCCCACACACACACACACACTCTGTCCCACACACACACACACACTCTGTCCTACACACACTCTGTCCTACACACACTCTGTCCTACACACACTCTGTCCTACACACACTCTGTCCTACACACACTCTGTCCTACACACACTCTGTCCTACACACACTCTGTCCTACACACACTCTGTCCTACACACACTCTGTCCTACACACACACACACACACACACACACACGCTCTCCTACACACACACACTCTGTCCCACACACACAGTCCCACACACACACTGTCCCACACACACACACTCTGTCCCACACACACACACACACTCTGTCCCACACACACACACACACTCTGTCCCACACACACTCTGTCCCACACACACACACACACACTCTGTCCCACACACACACACACTCTGTCCCACACACTCTGTCCTACACACACTCTGTCCTACACACACTCTCCTACACACACTCTGTCCTACACACCACACACTCTGTCCTACACACACTCTGTCCTACACACACTCTGTCCTACACACACACACACACACACACACACACACGCTCTCCTACACACACACACTCTGTCCCACACACACACTGTCCCACACACACACACACTGTCCCACACACACACACACACTCTGTCCCACACACACACACACACTCTGTCCCACACACACACACACACTCTGTCCCACACACACTCTGTCCCACACACACACACACGCACACACTCTGTCCCACACACACACGCACACTCTGTCCCACACACACATGCACACACTCTGTCCCACACACACACGCACACACTCTGTCCCACACACACACGCACACACTCTGTCCCACACACACATGCACACACTCTGTCCCACACACACATGCACACACACTGTCCCACACACACACACTGTCCCACACACACGCTGTCCCACACACACTGTCCTACACACACACACACACTGTCCTACACACACACACACACACACACACCCCCTCTCACACCCTCCCACACACACCCTCTCACACTCTCCCACACACACACACCCCCCCTCTCACACACACACTGTCCTACACACACACACACACACACACACACCCCCTCTCACACCCTCCCACACACACCCTCTCACACTCTCCCACACACACACACCCCCCCTCTCACACTCTCCCACACACACACCCCCCCCCCTCTCACACTCTCCCACACACACACACCCCCTCTCACTCTCCCACACACACCCCCCCCTCTCACTCTCCCACACCCCCCCCCCTCTCACACTCTCCCACACACACACCCCCTCTCTCACACACACACACCCCCTCTCACACTCTCCCACACACACACACACACCCCCTCTCACACACACACCCCCTCTCACTCTCTCCCACACACACACACACCCCCTCTCACACACACCCTCCCACACACACCCCCTCTCACACACACACCCCCTCTCACACTCTCCCACACACACACACCCCCTCTCACACACACACCCCCTCTCACACACACCCTCTCACTCTCCCACACACACACACACCCCCTCTCACACTCCCACACCACACACACACCCTCTCACTCTCTCCCACACACACACACCCCCCCTCTCACTCTCCCACACACACACACACACCCCCTCTCACACACACCCTCCCACACACACCCCCTCTCACACACACACCCCCTCTCACACTCTCCCACACACACACACCCCCTCTCACACTCTCCCACACACACACACTCTGTCCCACACACACACACTCTGTCACACACACACACACTCTGTCCCACACACACTCTGTCCCACACACACTCTGTCCCACACACACTCTGTCCCACACACACTCTGTCCCACACACACTCTGTCCCACACACACTCTGTCCTACACACACACACACACACACACGCTCTCCTACACACACACACTCTGTCCCACACACACAGTCCCACACACACACACTCTGTCCCACACACACACACACACACACACTCTGTCCCACACACACACACACACACTCTGTCCCACACACCACACACTCTGTCCCACACACACACACTCTGTCCCACACACACACACTCTGTCCCACACACACACACACACACACTCTGTCCCACACACACTCTGTCCCACACACACTCTGTCCTACACACACACACACACACACACGCTCTCCTACACACACACACTCTGTCCCACACACACAGTCCCACACACACACACTCTGTCCCACACACACACACACACACACACTCTGTCCCACACACACACACACACACACTCTGTCCCACACACACACACTCTGTCCCACACACACACACACACACACTCTGTCCCACACACACACACACACACACACTCTGTCCCACACACACACACACACTCTGTCCCACACACACACGCACACACTCTGTCCCACACACACTCACACGCACACACTCTGTCCCACACACACACACACGCACACACTCTGTCCCACACACACACACACGCACACACTCTGTCCCACACACACACACTCTGTCCCACACACACATGCACACACTCTGTCCCACACACACATGCACACACACTGTCCCACACACACTGTCCTACACACACTGTCCTACACACACACACACTGTCCCACACACACACACCCCCCCTCTCACACTCTCCCACACACACCCTCTCACACTCTCTCACACACACACCCTCTCCCACACACACACACACCCTCTCACACACACACCCCCCCTCTCACACTCTCCCCCCCACACACACACCCTCTCACACTCCCACACACCCCCCCCCCTTTCACTCTCCCACACACCCCCCCCCTCTCACACTCTCCCACACACACACACCCCCTCTCACACTCTCCCACACACACACACACACACACACACACCCCCTCTCACACTCTCCCACACACACACACACACACACACCCCCTCTCACACTCTCCCACACACACACACACACACCCCCTCTCACACTCTCCCACACACACACACCCCCTCTCACACTCTCCCACACACACACACACACACCCCTCTCACACTCTCCCACACACACACACACACACCCCCTCTCACACACACACCCCCTCTCACACTCTCACACACACACACACCCTCTCACTCTCCCACACACACACACACACCCCCTCTCACACTCCCACACACACACACACACCCCCTCTCACTCTCTCCCACACACACACACACACACCCCCTCTCACTCTCCCACACACACACACACACCCCCTCTCACACACACCCCCTCTCACACACACACCCCCTCTCACACTCTCCCACACACACACACACCCCCTCTCACACACACCCCCCCTCTCACACACACACACCCTCCCCCACACACACCCTACCCCACACACACCCTCCCCCACACACACCCTCCCACACTCTCCCCCACACACACACACACACACACCCTCCCACACACCCTCCCACACACCCTCCCACACACCCTCCCACACACCCTCCCACACACCCTCCCACACACCCTCCCACACGAAAGTCTTGGGTCTTCGCATTAATCAAATCTGGTGGGAAGTATGACAGAAATGAGGCCTGAAACATCCCATTCAAGTTCAATAACAAAATAAATCTAATTTGATTCAGGAGACGTGGTTGAGAGAAATGGCTGGTCAGCCTTATGGATGTGAAATAGGCTGTGTGGAGTAAACAAAGTCACATTCATGACCATTAAAGGCTCTTTCAGTGTGCTAAGTGAGCAGTACCAAAAGTGACGACTATCACGAGTTCAACCATGGACTGTTCGAATCAAATTAACATCACATTTTAAACCAGAGAAAGGCCAGAACATGGGACAAGCACATTCTCCCCATAGCAGGGAGAATGGATAGTTTTACAGGAGGAAGAAGTGGTGTGTGTGTGTGACTGCTTCGTGACTACTGGAGGAGTCGCTCAGTGATTATAGAGTGGTCCAATCTCCCAAGCAGTCACACAGATCAAAGCAAACGTCAACAACATGGCAATGAGGAGAGGCATGGGCCCCTAGTGCCAACCCTCATATCTGTGTAGTTCGATAAACAAGTTAGGAATTATGTGTTGTTGTAATTAAAGGTCGACTGATTAATCAGCAGGGCCAATTAATTAGGGCCGATTTAAGATTTCATAACAACAAAAATGGTAAATCGGCCTTTTTGGATGCAGATTATGGCCGATTACATCCAGGAGGAAACTGCGTGGCAGGCTGACCACCTGTTACGTGAGTGCAGCATAAAAATAAAAAAAGTTAAGTAGCTTGCATTAAACTTCTTATAAAAATAAAAAACAATCCATCTTAACATAATCACTAGTTAACTACACATGGTTGATGATATTACTAGGTTAACTAGCTTGTCCTGCGTTGCATGTAATCAATGCGGTGCCTGTTAATTTATCATCCAATCACAGCCTACTTCAACTTCGCCAAACGGGTGATGATTTAACAAAAGCGCATTTGCGAGAAGAAAAAAAAAAAGCACGATTGTTGCACAATCGTACCTAACCATAAACATTAATGCCTTTCTTAAAATTAATACATAGAAGTATATATTTTTTAACCTGCATATTTAGTACAAACAAATTCATGTTAGCAGGCAATATTAACTAGGGAAATTGTGTCACTTCTCTTGCGTTCAATGCAAGCAGAGTCAGAGTATATGCAACAGTTTGGGCCGCCTGGCTCGTTGCAAACTGTGTGAAGAACATTTCTTCCTAACAAAGACCGTAATTAATTTGACAGGATTTTACATAATTATGACATAACATTGAAGGTTGTGCAATGTAACAGCAATATTTAGAATAAATGTTTTGTTTTCGAAATGATAGTTTCCAGATTTGACCATATTAATGACCTAAGGCTGGTATTTCTGTGTGTTATTATGTTCTAATTAAGTCTATGATTTGATAGAGCAGTCTGACTGAGAGGTGGTAGGCAGCAGCAGGCTCGTAAGCATTCATTCAAACAGCACTTTACCTTCAAACACGTTTGCCAGCAGCTCTTATCAATGCTTGAAGCACAGCGTTGTTTATGATTTCAAGCCTATCAACTCCTGAGAGGCTGGCAAATACTATAGTGCCTATAAGAACATCCAATAGCCAAAGGTATATGAAATACAAAATGGTATAGAGAGAAATAGTCGACGCGTCATAATTCCTATAATAACTACAACCTAAAACTTCTTAACTGGGAATATTGAACCACCAGCTTCCATATGTTCTCATGTTCTGAGCAAGGAACTTAAACATTAGCTTTTTTTTTTACATGGCACATATTGCACTTTTACTTTCTTCTCCAACACTGTGTTTTGGCATTATTTAAACCAAATTGAAAATGTTTCATTATTTATTAAAACTAAATAGATTTTATTTGTGTAATGTATTAAGTTAAAATAAAAGTGTTCATTGTTCATTCAGTATTGTTGTAATTGTCATTATTACAAATATATATTAAAAAAAGGTTTTTTTTTTTAAAGGCCGGTTAATTGGTATCGGCGTTTTATGGACCTCCAATAAATCTGTATTGGTGTTGAAAAATCATAAATCGGTCGACCTCTAGTTGTAATTGTAAACAGTTGAGTCAGAGCTGGTCTACGACTAATGACCTTGTGCATCATACTCTGAGTGCAGCCACAACTCACTGATGCATTAATATACACACACAAAGAGAATGTTTGCACCAATTTCCATGTTGTCTTATATTACACTACATGACCAAAAGTATGTGGACACCTGCTCGACGAACATCTCATTTCAACATCACGGGCATTAATATGGAGTTGGTCCCCTCCCTTTGCTGCTATAACAGCCTCCACTCTCCTGGGAAGGCTTTCCACTAGATGTTGGAACATTGCAGACTTGCTTCCATTCAGCCACAAGAGCATTAGTGAGGTCGGGCACTGATGTTGGGCGATTAGGGAGTCGGCGTTCCAATTAATCTCAAAGGTGTTTGATGGGGTTGAGGTCAGGTCTCTGTGCAGGCCAGTCAAGTTCTTCCACACCGACAAACCACTTCTGTATGGACCTCACTTTGTGCACTGGGGCTGAAATAGGAAAGGGCCTTCCCCAAACTGTTCTCACAAAGTTGGAAGCACAGAAACGTCTAGAATGTCATTTTATGCTGTAGCATTAAGTTTTCCCTTCACTGGAACTAAGGTGTCTATCCCAAACCATAAAAACAGCCCCAGACCATTATTCCTCCTCCACCAAACTTTACAGTTGGCATTATTAATTTGGACAGGTAGCGTTTTCCTGCAATTTGCCAAACCCAGATTCGTCCGTCCGTCCGACTGCCAGATGGTGAAGCGTGATTCATCCCTCCAGAAAATGCGTGTCCACTGCTCCGGAGTCAAATGGCGGTGAGCTTTACACCACTCCAGCCGACGCTTGGCATTGTGCATGGTGATCTCATGCTTATGTGTGGCTGCTCTGCCATGGAAACCTATTTTATGAAGCTCCCAACTAACAGTTCTGTTAGTGCCGACATTGCTTCCAGAGGCCGTTTGGAAATCAGTAGCGAGTGCTCTAGCAGGGCAGAAATTTGACGAACTGACTTGTTGGAAAGTGACGCTGCCACGTTTAAAGTCACTAAGCTCTTCAATAAGGCCATTCTACTGCCAATGTTTGTCTATGGAGATTGCACAGCGGTGTGCTTTTTTTAAATATATATTTTTTTTTAACAGCTCTCGGTAACAGCTGTGGCTGAAATAGCCTAATCTACTTATTTGAAGGGGTGTCCACATATTTTAATAATTATAGTGTAGCACGGTACATTACATACAATAAGGTCTGTCTATTGTGGAAAGCACGAAAAGGATTGCTTTGATTGGCAGTTAATACAACATGGATAAAACTGTTGTCGCTATAGTGTATTTCCTCAGGACTGAGCCTCTTCCCAAAACTTAGCAAACAGAGGTGGCTTGTTGCTAACACCCTGGCCTTAGAACACTGTACAAATGTGGTGTTAGTTAGCTGCCAAATTACATAAACTGATAATTTATTGCATGCAAATCCCTGCGTCATACACAGATAACACTGGAGACTAAAGTCAATCAAATAGCAAAGGCTGACCTCAGCTAGTTAGGCGCCTGTCCTGCAAACACAAACAATGATTCATTAACCCCGGCAATGTTAATTCTATAAAACAGCTACCCCTTGGGGACGCATCCATTTGCCATACCAAAAACATTGGTTTCTTCCAGAGTTTGCAGGTTAAGTAGCTATTTAACTAACGTTAGCTAGCTAGCTAGTTAGTTTAGCGTCATCTAGCGAATGCTAGTTTAGCTAACAAATATGAGGTATTTTGGATGTGACATGGTACTGAACTGAGGAAAACATTTAAAAATATATATATATTTATATATATTTCAGATGTTTTTTGTATTCGTAAACATCCTAAATGTAGTCAACGAGCTAGTCGACTAAGCTAACTTTAGCTAACAAGCATCAACATTCAAACTTGGTTAGCTAGCTTGGTTAGCCGAGTCCCGACCCAGTCCCTCACCTGCGTTCCTCGGCTTTTTCCTCCGAAGTAATCTCCATTTCCTCGGAGCAGGGGGGAAACTGAATACGGTATCAGCTTCCCCCCAAGTCCCCTTCCAGTATGCACAAGTCACCGGCCACTTACAGTCAGTCGGTGGCTTGAAATTAGCTCGTCGCATTCACTTTTGACTAGGAGTGTGACTGTAGTCCAACATAAGCGCTGTCAGTGTCAAAATCACAAGTCTAAACAGCAGGACAGGCCTGAACAGAAACACACAACCACATGACTTCAGTGGGCGGGGTTGATGTTTCTCAGGCTCCGACTCAAACTCTTTGACACAGGTTGATTTTGTCGGTGATAATATTGACATTTATTTTTGCTGGGGCTATTTAATGCAAACTAGCCTCATACTGATCTGATCTGTGAGTTATTCTAATGAACATGCCTGCATATTTTCTACCTTACCCAAGTATCCTATATTCTCTGTTGAATCAAGTCTGGGACATTAAATGTAAAGTTTCACATTATTATTTGGAGCTGGTGGGGGGTGAATTAATGACAGCCCTGAACGCCATTTATTTTTTAAAGTGAAGTGTGATAGAGTGAGAGAGGGAGAGAGCGAGAAAGAGAGAGAACCCTTCACCACCAGCAGGTGTATATAAATATATATATATATATATATGACGGTGCCACGTTGAAAGTCACTAAGCTCTTCAGTAAGGCCATTCTACTGCCAATGTTTGTCTATGGAGATTGCGTGGTGGTGTGCTTGATTTTAGGCTGATACTATATATATATAGTATCAGTCAAAAGTTTGGACACACCTACTCATTCAAGGGTTTTCCTTTATTTTTACTATTTTCTACATTTTAGAATAATAGTAAAGACATCAAAACTGTGAAATAACACATATGGAATCATGCAGTAACCAAAAAAGTGTTAAACAAGTCCAAATAGATTTGAGATTCTTCAAAGTAGCCACATTTTGCCTTGACAGATCTGCACACTCGTGACATTCTGTCAACCAGCTTCATGAGGTAGGCACCTGGAATGCATTTCAATTAACAGGTGTGCCTTGTTAAAAGAGAATTTGTGTAATTCCTTCTTAATGCATTTGAGCCAATCAGTTGTGTTGTGACAAGGTATGGGTGCTATACAGAAGAAAGCTCTGTTTGGTAAAAGACAAAGTCCATATTATGGCAAGAACAGCTCAAATAAGCAAAGAGAAATGACAGTCCATCATTACTTTAAGACATGAAGGTCAGTCAATACGGAAATTTCAGGAACTTTGAAAGTTTCTTCAAGTGCAGTCAAGCGCAAAACCATCAAGCTCTATGATGAAACTGGCTCTCATGAGGACCGCCACAGGAAAGGAAGAGCCAGAGTTACCTCTGCTGCAGAGGATACGTTCATTAGAGTTACCTGGACCTCAGATTGCAGCCCAAATAAATGTTTCACAGAGTTCAAGTAACAGACACATCTCAACATCAACTGTTCAAAGGAGACTGTGTGAATCAGGCCTTAATGATGAAATTGCTGCAGAGAAACCACTACTAAAGGACACCAATAATAAGAAGAGACTTGCTTGGGCCAAGAAACACGAGCAATGGATATTAGACTGGTGGAAATCTGTCCTTTGGTCTGATGAGTCCAAATGTGAGATTTTTGGTTCCAACCGCCGTGTCTTTGTGAGACGCAGAGTAGGTGAACGGATGATCTCCGCATGTGTGGTTCCCACTGTGAAGCATGGAGGAGGAGGTGTGATGGTGTGGGGGTGCTTTGCTGGTGACACTGTCAGTGATTTATTTAGAATTCAAGGCATACTTAACCAGCATGGCAACCACCGCATTCTGCAACGATACTCCATCTCATCTGGTTAGCGCTTAGTGGGACTATAATTTGTTTTTCAACAGGACAATGACCCAAAACACACCTCCAGGCTGTGTAAGAGCTATTTGACCAAGAAGGAGAGTGATGGAGTGCTGCATGTGATAGAATGCAGATTACCTGGCCTCCACAATCCCCCGACCTCAACCCAATTCGTTCCCAGGCTGTGTCACAACCGGCCGTGATAGGGATTCCCATAGCGCAGCGTGCAATTGAGAGTTTGCCTGGGGGGGTTGGCCGTGGGGGTAGGCCGTCATTGTAAATAAGAATTTGTTCTTAACTGACTTGCCTAGTTAAATAAAGATTTTTTTTTAAAGAGTGAAGGAAAAGCGACCAAAAAGTGCTCAGCATATGTGGGAACTCCTTCAAAACTGTTGGAAAAGCATTCCTCTAGAAGCTGGTTGAGAGAATATGTACCCAAACTTTTGACTGGTACTGTGTGTATATATATATATATATATATATATATATATATATATATTCTAGGTTTCTAGCACAGACCATATGTATAGACAGTATATTTATATATATATATATGTGTGTGTATGTGTGTGTGTATATATATATATATATATATATATATATATATATACAGTGGGGCAAAAAAGTATTTAGTCAGCCACCAACTGTGCAAGTTCTCCCACTTAAAAAGATGAATTTTCATCATAGGTACACTTCAACTATGACAGACGAAATGAGGAAAAAAAATCCAGAGAATCACATTGTAGGATTTTTTATGAATTTATTTGCAAATTATGGTGGAAAATAAGTATTTGGTCAACTACAAACAAGCAAGATTTCTGGCCAACTGTATATATGTATATATATATATATATATATATATATATATATATGTCTGTGCTAGAAACCTGGAAACCTACATTTCATACAAAGCCTGCTAATATCTTGACAATGCTGCCATCAGCTGGTGCTGAAGGGTTCTCTCTCTTTCTCACTTTCTCCCTCTCAATTCAATTAAATTTAAGGGCTTTATTGGCATGGGAAAACATATGTTAACATTGCCAAAGCAAGTGAAGTAGATAATAAACAAAATAAAGATAAACAACAAAAATTAACTGTAAACATTACACATTACACTCACAGAAGTTCCAAAAGAATAAAGACATCTCAAATGTCATATTATGTCTATATACAGTGTTGTAACGATGTGCACAGTGGCAGATTTAGGTGTGCCCAGGGCGTAATCTTGCCTGGGGGCCCGCACAATTTTGGGGGGAATGGTGACATTTGCGCGATCGGTTTTCTATCGCTAATTTGCATGTTACGTCAATGATATCATGTCACCGTGTGGGACAATTAACCTTTTCGGAGTAGGCGCCCTGATTCTAGTTTGTGAGCTAGGCAGGCTACTGCCTGGGAAGGTCTCCCACTCAGAAGTACGAGATGGGGAGGGGGACAGGGGTAGGGTCTCCCCACTGGAAGCCCGAGGTAGGGGAGCGGGAGAATCTATCAAATAGCGCATCTCTAACTTTGTACAGTACTAATGCAATTAGTCAAATCAGCCACACTACGAAATGCTACCAAATAAGCCACAATTAATTCATAATACTGTAAATATATAGTTTCACAGATATATTGTTAGCGTTTTTTTCTGGTTTGTGCGAAATCGTTAAGAATAATATAAAACCAGTCTGCACAGCACCAAGGTGAATTGGTTTCCTCTTGACTCTTGGTTGACAGTGTTGGGGGGTGGGTAATGTAGTCTTGACTCTTGGTTGACAGTGTTGGGGGATGGGTAATGTAATCTTGACTCTTGGTTGACAGTTGTTGGGGGATGGGTAATGTAGTCTTGACTCTTGGTTGACAGTGTTGGGGGATGGGTAATGCAGTCTTGACTCTTGGTTGACAGTGTTGGGGGATGGGTAATGTAGTCTTGACTCTTGGTTGAGTGTTGGGGGATGGGTAATGTAGTCTTGACTCTTGGTTGAGTGTTGGGGGATGGGTAATGTAGTCTTGACTCTTGGTTGACAGTTGTTGGGGGATGGGTAATGTAGTCTTGACTCTTGGTTGACAGTGTTGGGGGATGGTATTGTAGTCTTGACTCTTGGTTGACAGTGTTGGGGGATGGGTAATGTAGTCTTGACTCTTGGTTGACAGTGTTGGGGGATGGGTAATGTAGTCTTGACTCTTGGTTGACAGTGTTAGGGGATGGGTAATGTAGTCTTGACTCTTGGTTGAGTGTTGGGGGATGGGTAATGTAGTCTTGACTCTTGGTTGACAGTGTTGGGGGATGGGTAATGTAGTCTTGACTCTTGGTTGACAGTGTTGGGGGATTGGTAATGTAGTCTTGACTCTTGGTTGACAGTGTTGGGGGATGGGTAATGTAGTCTTGACTCTTGGTTGAGTGTTGGGGGATGGGTAATGTAGTCTTGACTCTTGGTTGACAGTGTTAGGGGATGGGTAATGTATTGATGCTCGAGTGCCAAATCAACACAAATGGTCTAAGCCATCAGGTGCCCAGTTTAGGAAAAAGAAGAAGAGGAGAAACACGCAAAAGATAAAGATGTGCAGCTACGTCATCTCTTTGTGAGTATAATATTATCCATGTAATGAAATAGGCTAGTATAACACTTATGTTTGTTAGCCTATGTTGCTATTACACATAGGGCGACAATAGTCAACAACTAGCTTACATAACATTGGTTATAATTTCACACAGTTTCATCATGATAATGTGTGTAGCCTGCAGCAAAACGATTACAACCTAACGAGCACATTATTGATTTGGTTAACTTTCATTGAGGTGACATCATAAAGGTTTTCTGTGATTGTATTGACTAGGTCCTGAGCTCAGTAAGGGGAATTTCCAATGCTATAGGCTAACTTAAAAGAAGTCTATATTATGCTGGTATTTCGTACCTTTTGTGATATATTGAGTCTTTTGGTGTGTCTCATGCCTAGAATTAGCCAAGGAGGTTGTATGGTTCATTTGGTTCCTATTCTGAAAGTTTGCTAAATTTTGCATAATGACATGTATATTTAATTGTGGAACAAATGTATTTAGGGTGTCAGACTCATATATTGTATTTCAAATTCAGGGGCACTTCTGAAATATTTTGGAGCACACCCTGGCATTGGCCAGGATGGGGAGCCATCGACCTCCTCAGCCACACAGGCCTCTTCAGAAATGATCTCGGAGCCCCAGGATGAGGAGCCATCGACCTCCTCAGCCACACAGGTGTCTTCAGAAATAATCTCGGAGCCTCAGGATGAGGAGCCATCGACCTCCTCAGCCACACAGGTGTCTTCACAAATGTTGTCTGAGCCTGAGGATGAAGACCCATTTGCTTCCACTTCTCCCCAGCAGGATTCCTCAGGTGTGTTTGTGCGCACACGCACGTGTGTTTATGTGTGCATCCCAGCATAACATAAACAAAATAAATAATTTCCCTTTTTCAAAGTTTTAAGTTTCCATATTGTAGGTAACAATGATGGTTTTATGATTACTGGGTTTGTATGTGGGATGTTCCACCACTATAAATGCTGTGAATAACATGTGTAAACTAATGCCCTTGTGCTCTCCATTAGAAATGCCTGTAGCATCATCCCCATCAAACCCTGCTGCTGAGGATGAACCACTGTCTACAGACCCTGCTGCTGAGGATGAACCACTGTCTACAGACCCTGCTGACTGAGGATGAACCACTGTCTACAGACCCTGCTGTTGAGGATGAACCACTGTCTACAGACCCTGCTGACTGAGGATGAACCACTGTCTACTGACCCTGCTGCTGAGGATGAACCACTGTCTACAGACCCTGCTGCTGAGGATGAACCACTGTCTACAGACCCTGCTGTTGAGGATGAACCACTGTCTACAGACCCTGCTGTTGAGGATGAACCACTGTCAACAGACCCTGCTGCTGAGGAAGAACCACTGTCTACAGATCCTGCTGCTGAGGATGAACCACTGTCTACAGACCCTGCTGCTGAGGATGAACCACTGTCTACAGACCCTGCTGACTGAGGATGAACCACTGTCAACAGACCCTGCTGCTGAGGATGAACCACTGTCAACAGACCCTGCTGCTGAGGATGAACCCCTGTCTACATACCCTGCTGCTGAGGATGAACCACTGTCTACAGACCCTGCTGCTGAGGATGAACCACTGTCAACAGACCCTGCTGCTGAGGATGAACCACTGTCTACAGACCCTGCTGCTGAGGATGAACCACTGTCTACTGACCCTGCTGCTGAGGATGAACCACTGTCTACAGACCCTGCTGTTGAGGATGAACCACTGTCTACTGACCCTGCTGCTGAGGATGAACCACTGTCTACAGACCCTGTCTACTGACCCTGCTGCTGAGGATGAACCACTGTCTACAGACCCTGTCTACAGACCCTGCTGTTGAGGATGAACCACTGTCTACAGACCCTGTCTACAGACCCTGCTGCTGAGAATGAACCACTGTCTACAGACCCTGTCTACAGACCCTGCTGCTGAGGATGAACCACTGTCTACAGACCCTGTCTACTGACCCTGCTGCTGAGGATGAACCACTGTCTACAGACCCTGCTGCTGAGGATGAACCACTGTCTACAGACCCTGCTGCTGAGGATGAACCACTGTCTACAGACCCTGCTGACTGAGGATGAACCACTGTCAACAGACCCTGCTGCTGAGGATGAACCACTGTCAACAGACCCTGCTGCTGAGGATGAACCCCTGTCTACAGACCCTGCTGCTGAGGATGAACCACTGTCTACAGACCCTGCTGACTGAGGATGAACCACTGTCAACAGACCCTGCTGCTGAGGATGAACCACTGTCAACAGACCCTGCTGCTGAGGATGAACCCCTGTCTACAGACCCTGCTGCTGAGGATGAACCACTGTCTACAGACCCTGCTGCTGAGGATGAACCACTGTCAACAGACCCTGCTGCTGAGGATGAACCACTGTCAACAGACCCTGCTGCTGAGGATGAACCCCTGTCTACAGACCCTGCTGCTGAGGATGAACCACTGTCTACAGACCCTGCTGCTGAGGATGAACCACTGTCTACTGACCCTGCTGCTGAGGATGAACCACTGTCTACTGACCCTGCTGCTGAGGATAAACCACTGTCTACTGACCCTGCTGCTGAGGATGAACCACTGTCTTCAGACCCTGCTGCTGAGGATGAACCACTGTCAACAAACCCTGCTGCTGAGGATGAACCACTGTCAACAAACCCTGCTGCTGAGGATGAACCACTGTCAACAGACCCTGCTGTTGAGGATGAACCACTGTCAACAAACCCTGCTGCTGAGGATGAACCACTGTCAACAAACCCTGCTGCTGAGGATGAACCACTGTCAACAGACCCTGCTGCTGGCCTTCAGTTCTGACTGACAGAATTAGGACACAACTAGTTTGCAGAGGACCGAGAAAGGTACCACCTAACTTTGTTTTCCAAGGAATGAGGAATGAGAGTGATGGAAGAAGATGCCACCACCAGTATTTCAGGAAGACCTTAGTGAGTGGTGAAAAAATCCCTAGGAGTTGGTTAATGTATTCTGAAAGAAACAACAGCCTCTTCTGCTTCTGTTGCAAACTTTTTTATCTAAGAAGAACATTTATTTAACAAACTCAGGACTGACAGACTGGAAACATGCTGTCACGTCCTGACCATAGAGAGCCCTTATTTTCTATGGTAGAGTAGATCAGGGCGTGACTGGGGGTTAGTCTAGTTTATATTTTCTATGTAGAGTTCTAGTTTTGTTTTTCTATGTTGGTGATTTTGTATAATTCCCAATTAGAGGCAGCTGGTAATCGTTGTCTCTAATCATATTTAGGTAGCTTTGTTCCACCTGTGTTTTGTGGGATATTGTTTATGTGTAGTTGCATGTTAGCACGCCGTTGTCGCCACGGTTTCGATTAGTCTTTATTGTTTTGTTGTGTGGTTCACTTACATCTAATAAAAGATGTGGAACCCAGATCACGCTGCACGTTGGTCCGAGTGCGTTTCCAACGATTGTGACACAGGCAAGTTCTTTGCTGACTTCACACGACAGCAGTCCAGAACACCAAAACTGCATGAAAACATGGAAAGAACTGGCAATGCAGATCAAAAAAGTGGAAACAATTGATCAGCATGAGATGGCACTTATGCTGGCTGAGAGGATAAGATGGAGAGAGGTGTTGACACGTCTGACTGCTATTGTGCAGTCTCTGGCCATTACAAATCTGGCACTAAGGGGACACACAGAAACACTATACTCTCCATCAAATGGGAATTTCCTCAAAGAGGTTGAACTGACAGCACAATTTGATCCAGTCATGAAATAGCACCTTAACCGTGTCTAAAAAGGGACCTTGAGTCACACCACCAGCTACCTTGGTGTCACGACTTCCGCCGAAGTTGGCTCCCCTGCCTGTTCGGGCGGTGCTCGGCGGTCGTCGTCACCGTCCTACTAGCCGCTACCGATCCCTTTTTCGTTTGTCTGTTGGTTTTGTCTTATTAGTTTCACCTGTGTGTATTTTGGTTTAATTAGCTTCCCTATATGTAGTAGTTTGACCCGCCCTTGTCTTGTGCGGGATAGTTTTTTTTTGTTACTATGTTTGTTGTGGTTTTCATGTTTGTATTCTCCGGACTGTTAGGTCCTGTGTTTGGGCTGGTCTGTTTTATGCGCCCTGTATGTTGGCGTGACCGTTTTTTGGCCGGAGAATAAATCACGATTTACTGAACCCTGCTCTCTGCGCCTGATTCCAACCCACCACTCCTAGTAGGCTGTGACACTTGGCCACCAAATACAGAATGAACTCATTGATTTGTTGAGCAGCAAGGTCATTTCAATAATGGTGAATGACAACAAGCTGGCAAAATGCTTCTCTGTCATTCTAGATTGCACCTCAGATGTCAGCCACACTGAACAGTTGTGATTAGAATTGTGTCACTGAAGGACGAGCCCCACATAAAGGAACATTCTATTGGGTTTTTTGGAGGCAGATGAGTCCACAGACCAACATTTGGCATCCCTGATTCTCAAAATATTAGAGGAACGAAACATTCCTTTTGAGGACTGCAGAGGACAGTCTTATGATAATGGGGCCAACATGAGGAAAAAACAAAGGTGTCCAAGCCAGACTCCTGGAAACAAATCCAAGAGCTCTATTTGTGCCATGTGGGGCTCACACATTGAACCTGGTTGTGGCTGATGCTGCTGAAAGTTCTGTCGATGCCACAGGTTAGATTGGCATGTTACACAAACTGTACACCTTGTTCTCAGCCTCCACACAGCGACGGGCCATCCTGAAAAAAAACATGTGGACATCACTTTGAAGATGTGGACTGAGACAAGGTGGGAGAGTAAGGTTAAGAATGTGTCGAGCCACTGAGGTATCAGGCAGCAGCGGTGAGAGAGCCACTGATTGAAATGAGGGATCAAACCAAAGATCCTGTGGTTGAGGCTCAGTCCTGGGTGGGATCATACCGCTTCAGCATCTGTACAGTGATGTGGTATGGCATCTGGAGCCAGATCCAACAGGTGAGCAAGCTGATGCAGTCTCCCAGTATGCATGTGGATGTTGCAGTCAGTCTTCTCAGAAAGACAGAGAGAGGTCTCAGCAACTACAGGGCGACAGGCTTTATGACTGCACAAACGTCAGCCAAGGATATTTGCGAGGCTATGAATGTAGAGGCCGTTCTTCAACAAAAAAGGCTGAGGTCCACAATGCAGCACTTTTCCTACGAATCATTTGATCAGATCAAATCAAATCAAACTTTATTTGTCACATGCGTCGAATACAACAAGTGTAGACTTTACCGTGAAATGCTTTATTGACAAGCCCTTAACCAACAGTGCAGTTCCAGTAGAGTAACGAAAATATTTACCAAATAAACTAAAATAAAAAGTAATAATAAAAAGTAACACAATGAGAATAACAATAACGAGGCTATATACAGGGGGAAGGAAAGATTTTCCTCATTGGAAAATGTGGGAGAGAAGTTTGGAGTGCTGTCAACCTTCCAAAGTCTCTCCAATGAGGAGCTGACAGAACAATGTGAGGCCCTTAGTATGACACTGCACTATGAAGAACTCTCCGACTTGGATGGCAGAGAGCTTGCACAGGAACTGAAGAACTTGTCTGACTTGCCATCGAAGACCATGACCCTGCTTGAGCTGCTGCTATTTAAACACGAAAGGGAGCTCTCAGAAATGTATCCATATTTGTGGACTGCTCTCAAAATGTGTGTTACTCTTCCAGTGACCATAGCTGAAGCAGAGAGGAGCTTTTCAAAGCTGAAGCTCATCAAATCCTACCTGAGGTCCACCATGTCACAGGAACGCCTTAGTGGCCTTGCTGTCATCAGTATTAACTATGCGGTAGCTGGGCAGATTTCTTATGATGATGTAATTGATGACTTTGCATCAAGGAAGGCAAGAAAGGTCAAGGTTCAGATGGCACTTGTGCAATTTAGTTTGTGTGGTTCTTGTTTGAAGTTCAATAGTGTAATAATCAGGTTCTCTTCTTTATAAGTGTGTTATTATATTTGTGTATTTGTGTCATATAGGATTTGTACAATTTAGTTTTATTTGTGTTTTTTGTTTGCAATAGGGTAATAGTGTAATAATTCCATTATCTTTTTATTTCTATTTATATACTACAATTTGTTTCTATTTGTCTTTACTTCTTTTTGATATTTATGAGTCTTATTTTGTGTATATTTATATAGTTTTAAATGTTATGATTATTTATTTGTGTTGTTCCAAATGTCTGAATAAAAATTACATTTAGTGCAGAATAGTGCTTTTTGAAAGGGGGAGCCCAGGGAGCTATACAAGCTAGAACGGCCACTGGATGTGAAATGGTTCAAGTACAAAAGGAGAAAATGTATAAAAAAGACATTTAGATTGTATTTACAATGGTGTTTGTTCTTCACTGGTTGCCCTTTTCTGTGGCAACAGGTCACACATTTTGCTGCTATGATGGCACACTTTGTGGTATTTCCCCCAGTAGATATGGGAGTTTATCAAAATTGGGTCACTCTCACACAGAAACACACACACAAACAAACATAAAAATATCCTCCTGTATTTTGCAAGCTTTTCATCCTTGTACCATGTGTGAACTTTATTCACTGTTACTAGCCGGTTACCACCTGGTAGTCTACACTGCACCTTAGGCCTGGCCTTTGTACATATAGTCATTGAACACTGGTCACTTGAATAATGTTTACATACTGTTTTACCCACTTCATATGTATATACTGTATTCTAGACAAGACTCATCCTATATAACTACTGCTGTACACACCTTTTCTATTCATATACTGTCCATAATATCTATACACAACATCATATACATAAATGTTTATATTCCGGACTCTGACATTGCTCGTTGAATATTGTTATATTTCTTCGTAACTTTCTGTTAGTAATTTGTTAGATTTGTATTTTTTTATATGAAGTATTTCTTAATCGTTGGCGCTAGGAACATAACGTAACATACACCCGTGATAAATCTGCACAATATTTTTGCACGACCAATACAATTGGATTTGAATAGCTATTCCTACGCTGTAAGGGACACTGGCACTTTGTGCCCATCACTTGTTGCGTGCTCTGCTCAATAAACTGTGGAAATGCGTACTTCGCACACATACACGCGCGTATGGGCACACACACAACGGATTGTGTCTAGGAGCCACACACATAATGAGAGGATTTGACATATTTACCTACAGGGCATTGCGTCTCTCGTTATACTGGCCAGTAGTATAGCGATCCTAGCTACATGACCAACGTTACAATTCCCCCTAAATGCGTTATTCCTTCTGGCACAATGCGTAGGGTGTTGGCCTTTGACGGGGTCCACTTCCCTACCACGCTGATCACTACATTGGTGTAAGAAGTGCGATCAGAACGCATGGCCCAGATGTGTGAGGGAGCTGAGTAGTCAACGTGCCTTCTCGTTTAGAGGTAGCTGTGTGAGCCATGTTACAATTCCCACCAAGTGGGTTATTAACCTGACACTTCCTACTTTGGTGACAAGAAATAAGAAAGGGCTATTCGTGTTATGTATCACATTTCTCCAGTAACTCTTAATAAACTTAATTCAGTAAGTTTATTTTGAGAAACTGTGTGCCTTTCTAAAGACCACATAAATAAACACATACAAAGATACTCAAGTGGTGGCAACATCTATCTTTTGTATCTAGGGAAAAGGTCAAGGATTTGTGTCAAATGTTTTACAAAGTTCCCACATGATAGCGCTATGGAGTCATGGCTCAATAAACTGGTCTAATAAACTGGTCTATGTGGAGACAGTAGTTGCTGTGGAGACAGTGGTTGCTGTGGAGACAGTGGTTGCTGTGGAGACAGTGGTTGCTGTGGAGACAGGTTTGGAAAGGGTGGACATTAAGTCAGTTGCACAACTGAATGCATTCAACCCGAAATGTGTCTTCCACATTTAACCCAAACATCAGGCCTATTCAAGTATGTGCATGAGAGACTGTAATGAACAGTGAAGTCTTTGACTAGCCGGTTTCTCCACTGAAAGTGTGCCTTAGTCATGGGCCTGTAGTCACAAAGCGTCTTAGAGTAGGAGTGCTGATCTAGAATCAGTTTTGCCATATTACATTATAATGAATGTACAGAGGGTACCTGATCCTAGATCAGCACTCTTACGCTGAGGAACTGAATGAATACGGTGCCAGGACCATCCACTCAGACGTGCTCAAGGCCACACGTCTTGAGGTGTTATGGACTACTGAGTGTTGGAAGACTTACACAATGATTTACACAACATTCACAGACACGTCCAGGACAGTGTGAACGGTCACGTACTGTAATATAAGATTTTCCGCCATAATTACTGCATCCAACTTCCTCTATTGCTGTCAAAATACTTTTTGTACGATCATATAGTTTTCATAATACTATATTGTACCTAATGGTATCAACTGGCATCACAATCACCTTTATTCACCCAATACATTTGCATGTACAGGAATTTGACTGGGTGAAATGGTGTCGTCACAATAAACAGGATATACAACCAGACTATAAACAGGATATACAGACAGACTATAAACAGGATATACAGACAGACTATAAACAGGATATACAACCAGACTATAAACAGGATATACAGACAGACTATAAACAGGATATACAGCCAGACTAGCATAAGGCAAACGATTCTGTGGTTTGATGAGACAAAAATGTATCTCTTTGCACTGAATGCAGAGCACTATGTCTGGAGAAAACCAGGCACAGCTCATCACCGTCTAACACAATCCCTAAGTGAAGCACGGTGGTGGCAGAATCATGCTATGAGGATGCTTTTCGGCGGCAGGCACTGGGAGACTGGTAAGGATAGAGGGAACAATGATTGGAGCCAAATACAGGCAAATTCTTGATCACGACCTGCTTCAGAGTGCAAACTACCTTTACGTTCCAACAGGATAATGAAAGTCTTTGAGTGGCCCAGCCAAAGTCCAGACTTGAATCACATTGAAAAACTGTGGAAAGACTTGAAGATTGCTGTTCACCGCCACTCCCCATCTAATTTAACAGAGCTTGAGAAAATCTGCACAGGATAATGGGAGAAAATCCCCAAATCCAGATGTGCCAAGCTGATACAGACGTACCCAAGACAACTTAACGCTGTAATCGACGCCAAAGGTGTTTCTACAAAGTATTGATTCAGGAGTGTGAATACTTATGTCAATTACATATGTCAGTGTTTAATTTTCAATACATTTGCTCAAATTTCTAGAAACATGTTTTTACTTTCTCATTATGGGGCTTTGGTTCAGGCTGTAACACAACACAATGTGCAATAAGTCAATAGGTGTGAATACCTTCTGAAGACACTGTATATATATATATATGTAGAATGCCTTCTACTGCCAGTCGGTCTGGGTGAAAGCGAATGCCTTCTACTGCCAGTCGGTCTGGATGAGAGCGTATGCCTTCTACTGCCAGTCGGTCTGGATGAAAGCGTATGCCTTCTACTGCCAGTCGGTCTGGATGAAAGCGTATGCCTTCTACTGCCAGTCGGTCTGGGTGAAAGCGTATGCCTTCTACTGCCAGTCGGTCTGGATGAAAGCGTATGCCTTCTACTGCGAGTCGGTCTGGATGAAAGCGTCTGCCTTCTACTGCGAGTCGGTCTGGGTGAGAGCGTATGCCTTCTACTGCCAGTCGGTCTGGATGAAAGCGTATGCCTTCTACTGCGAGTCGGTCTGGATGAAAGCGTCTGCCTTCTACTGCGAGTCGGTCTGGGTGAGAGCGTATGCCTTCTACTGCCAGTCGGTCTGGATGAAAGCGTCTGCCTTCTACTGCCAGTCGGTCTGAATGAAAGCGTCTGCCTTCTACTGCCAGTCGGTCTGGGTGAAAGCGTATGCCTTCTACTGCCAGTCGGTCTGGATGAAAGCGTCTGCCTTCTACTGCCAGTCGGTCTGGATGAGAGCGTATGCCTTCTACTGCCAGTCGGTCTGGATGAGAGCGTCTGCTAAATGACATCAACGGTAAACACACCCACAGCATAGGTGAGTCAGAGAGACCTGTCTTGACACGTGCACCTGACGTATGGAAACTAGGTTAGTGGAAGGATGTGTTGCTACAGTCAAAACTCAACGGAAATATACCCATGTGCATTAGAAATGTTTCCTATATCAGGAAACCCTTAGTGGCCGACCTATTAACTGCAGAGTTTACTACTAACCTCATTTCACTGGTATATATTTAGAAATCCCAGAGTACAATGGTCATTACATTGTGGAGTTTCGTTTCTCTGGGATGCAATGAAACAAGCAACATGTTGCAACCATTTGGTACCAGGAAATGACCGTGTTGCATTCTTAGAAGTATGATACAGTTAGGCACATATTACCACATAATTTCTTAGGAAATTCTAAGTAAATACTAGCTAGTTATAACAATAACTCATCACACCATTCAGTTACAAATGTAAAAAACAAAAAATGGTATGTTCAATGTAACCCTCTGGCCAGATATATAACAAAAGTATGTGAACACTCCTTCAAATTGGTGGATTCGGCTATTTCAGCCACACAGCAAACAGCCATGCAATCTCCATTAACAAACATTGGCAGTAGAATGGCCTTACTGAAGAACGCAGTCACTTTCAATGTGGCACTGTCATAGGATACCACATTTCCAACAAGTCAATTTATCAAATTGTCTGCCCTGCTAGAGCTGTCTCGTACAACTGTACATGCTGTTTTTGTGAAGTGGAAATGTCTTGGATCAACAACGGCTCAGCCACAAAGTGGTAGGCCACACAAGCTCACAAAACAGTCCGCCGAGTGCTGAAGCGTGTAGTGCGTAAAAAAATAGTCTGTCCTCAAGTTGCAATACTCACTACCAAGTCCCAAACTGCCTCTGGAAGCAATGTCAGCTTCAGGAATGGGTTTCCATGGCCGAGGAGCCGCACACAAGCCTAAGATCACCATGAGCAATGCCAAGCCTCGGCCGGGGAGATGTAAAGCTCGCCGCCATTCGACTCGGGAACAGTCAAAACGCGTTCTCTAGAGTGATGAATCACGCTTCACTTTCTGGTAGTCCGACAAACTAATCTGGGTTTGGGGGATGCCAGAACACTACCTTCCTGAATGAATAATACCAACTGTAAAGTTTGGTGGAGGATTAATGATCTGCGGCTGTTTTCATGGTTCGGGATAGGCCCTTTAATTCCAGTGAAGGGAAATCTTAATTCTACAGCGTGCAATAACATTTTAGACAATTTTGTGCTTCCAACTTGGTGGCAACAGTTTGGAGAAGGCCCTTTCCTGTTTCATCATGACAGTAACCCCGTGCACAAAGTGAGGTCCATGCAGAAATGGTTTGTCGAGATGGGTGTGGAAGAACTTGACTGGCCTGAACAGAGACCTGAACTCCACTCCATTGAACACCTTTGGGATGAACTGCAGAAACACTCCAACGTCTAGTGGAAACCCTTCCCAGAAGAGTGGAGACTGTTAAAACAAAGGGGGGGGGGGGGGGGGGGGGGGACAACTCCATATTACTGCCCATGATTTTGGTATGAGATGGTCTTGGTTATGTAGTGTACATTGGAAGCAGGCATGAACCCTTCTGGGCACTTTCCTATTCTGCTTTTAGTGTCAACTTCACCATATTTCGACGTGTGTGCAAGACCAGACATTTGTCTTATTTTGCTCAATCAGGATCCTAGTTCAGAATCTAAGTCAACACACACAAATAAACCTTGCTGCGAAACAAGAGATTATCACACCTAAGTAATCAAATATATCCTAGTGTTAGTGTCAGATCACACCTAAGTAATCAAATATATCCTAGTGTTAGATCATCACACCTATATAATCAAATATATCCTAGTCTAGTGTTAGTGTCAATTCAAAGTAAGATTATACAGCAACCTGTGTCCTTGTTGATCCTAGAGTGAAGTACATCAAGCAGAGACAGAGGTGAGATAGTTGACAGCTATATACCCTGGACACTGTATGTTTCGTACTTGTACGTCAACCAGCTTAAAATCAAGCTAAGCTGATCATTAGTCATTCATTGGAAGATTAAAAAAATTATTTGAAATGCACTGGGCGAGACATTGACATTCTTAATAAAACAGCCATTTATTTTTTTACTGAAAACTGAAACCGTCAGAACAACACATTACAAGGGCATTGTTAAGATATTTTCTCCAAGGCTCAGTGATAAATCACTTTCATACAGTACACCTGGCATGTGCACAGCATCTCCTTCAAAAAAAATAAACAACTGAAGTTGAAATCTAAATTCATCCTGCTAAAGATGACCGATTGTACAATTATAAGCCACAAAGAATAAACCAGGTCGCCAGACAACCGGCGATGGTGCAGGAGGCACAAAATACATGTAACACAGACAGGACATACCATAATATGCTCATACAAGAATTTACCGGGTTCAAGCTGGAGTTGTGAAATGTGTACAAAGTTTCCGTTAAGTTAGAACCTTTGTTTATTGAAGTACAGATCGGTAAACTACAATCAGAATCTAAATGTTTGCATTCATCACATACATTAAAACGTAACAAAATTTTGTCTGCATATGAAATAAAAAAAAATAAAAAATAAAAATAAAAAATAAACACTGTTTACATGAACAAAAAGATGGGTCAAACTTCATTTTCTGCTAATGTGAGCTTCTGACTCTCCCTTCCTCTTAATCCCTCATTCCCCCCCTGTCCATTACCCATCGTTCAGACTGAATAACTAACTATACGTTACAATAAGAGCGTTGGATAAAAACATGAGGTAAGAAAGTGGTTTGATTATAGATCATGCAGAACATGCTAAACAGCATCTCCCCAAAAAAAAAATTGATGTGAAGGAGGAAGTGTAAAAAAAAAAAATTTTTTACATAGAAGTGTGCATTCAAAAATATATAGGAATTACACAGCTTTGCGTCTTTGGTTACAAAGTAGGTTGAACAATTTCACAGCTTTTTTTTTTTTTTTTTAATACCCCCAGCCTAGAAATTAAATATGCGCAAAATAACTTTCAAAAAGGTTGGGGAAGTATGGCAATTCTCTACATTTTTTTTCCCCCAAAAAGAAACTATCGCAAAGGAAATGAACAGTGTTCTTCATCAAAATATAACCACCGAAAATTCATTGAAGAATATATATATATTTGAAGAACTGGTGTTCACCTGTACAAACCCTCTACGCTCTCAATACTTTACACTCTCTACAAAAATGTACATTCAACCTGGATTTCATCTCATTTAAATGAACTGCCTTTTAGTGTTAGCGGTGCTATGCCATAGGAAATTGCCATTTTAAAGAACCTATTGCCTGTACGGAACTACTTGTTGCATTAGACTACCAAAAATGTCTGACCAATAATCATAAACAGAAACTTTGTTTTCTTCTCCTCTTTTTTTTGTTTTTAAATATAAGTATTTCTGTTACATTGTTCATTTACATTATGAAAATAGCAGCCCCAAAATAAATAAATGCAAACAGTAAAACTGAACTAATGAAGGTATGTTTATTTTTTACTTGGGTCAAAGTGTGGTGCCTCTGGGAAAACTAGTCTCACTCTTCTCACGGTGAGAGACATATTCCTCTTATGGTAGGGTGAGAATCCTCTTCCCCACCTCAGTCTCTTTGTCCCTCTCATTCCCCCCTGTTCTTTTCCACTCACCACCAACGGCCCAGTGTTGATTTTTGGGGCCCTTTGGACCACCTCCAGTTATCCCGCCACAATACAGCCCATCACCTCTCTCCCCTGCGTGGGGACACAGGCTGCGATGTACTCGCCCCTGGCCAGTTCCCCTTCGACTGAACACGGGACGCCCGGACAAAACAATGCTTTCACAGGATGATGGTGGTCTAATACTGGGAAGGCCCGACGACAGCAGCAGCACACTGAAGCATGGCTCTTCAACGCCACTCAAAAAGACAACGGTGGCAAACAAAGGCCAATTTTGCTTCTCAAAAAAAACATAATCAAGTGTTGATTATGTTATGGTTGGTTAGTTGGTTGTTTGGGGACTCCTCGCGTATTTCAGGGAGGTGTTTTACGGAGGCAGGTGATCACGCTGAGGTGACGTTGGGCTGCTGGAGCAGGCTGAGAGCCTGGGCTGCACCCTCCAAGTGGGGTTTGGTATTGGCAGGGGGTTGCTGCTGAGGCGGGGAGGTGCTGCCGGCCGGGCTGATTTGGGTGGACGACAGCTGGGTGAGCTGATCAGTGTTGGCCAGGGACTTGAGCACAGCGTTCTCCCGCTCCAGCTGAGAGTTCCTCTCATACAGCTCCTTGATCTGCTCCTTCAGAACCTCCACCTCCTCCCTCACCGCATACATCAGGTGGCTCTTCACTAGGTCCTGAGGAGAAAGAGAGAGGGGGAGAGCGTTAGTACAACAACTCAGGAGCATAACACTACAGAGCTGTGAGGGCTCAGAGGGCTAGCAAGACAGAGCTACTACCATGTCATACGATGTGAGGGGTCAGAGGGCCAGCAAGACCGATACTACCATGTCATATGATGTGAGGGGTCAGAGGGCCAGCAAGACCGATACTACCATGTCATATGATGTGAGGGGTCAGAGGGCTAGCAAGAGAGATACTACCATGTCATACGATGTGAGGGGTCAGAGGGCCAGCAAGAGAGATACTACCATGTCATACGATGTGAGGGGTCAGAGGGCCAGCAAGACCGATACTACCATGTCATACGATGTGAGGGGTCAGAGGGCCAGCAAGACCGATACTACCATGTCATATGATGTCAGGGGGCTAGCAAGACCAATACTACCATGTCATATGATGTGAGGGGTCAGAGGGCTAGCAAGAGAGATACTACCATGTCATACGATGTGAGGGGTCAGAGGGCCAGCAAGACAGAGATACTACCATGTCATACGATGTGAGGGGTCAGAGGGCCAGCAAGACCGATACTACCATGTCATACGATGTGAGGGGTCAGAGGGCCAGCAAGACCGATACTACCATGTCATACGATGTGAGGGGTCAGAGGGCCAGCAAGAGAGATACTACCATAACATGGGAGGGATTACATCAGAGTGCTAGCAAGACAGAGATACTACCATATCATGGGAGGGATTACATCAGAGGGCTAGCAAGACAGAGATACTACCATGTCATGGGAGGGGTCAGAGGACTAGCAAGACAGAGATACTACCATGTCATGGGAGTGGTCAGAGGGCTAGCAAGACAGAGATACTACCATGTCATGGGAGGGGTCAGAGGGCTAGCAAGACAGAGATACTACCATGTCAAGCTTACCACTGATTTCAGGTCAAAAGGCATCGCCATCAGCTTTTCAATACGTTAGTAGTGCCTAGCTTGTGGGTAGAAAAGTGCAGAACTAGAGATGCACTCACCATCGCTTGCTCGATCTTGTTATCGATGGCTACAACACTGGCTCCAGAAGAACTGTGGAGAAAGAGTCAGAGAGAAAATAATGTCAACATACCGAAGGAATGAGGAAAAAGCCCCCCCGCCGCCCGAATTGCTTTGAAGAGAATCATCAATCCTCTACTACACATTCCAATGTATGTTTCTGTTTCCCCATGCAGGGATTTAGGCACAATCCAGTTTTTTTTTTAAACACATTTGACATCGGTTGCTTTTCCAGCATGTAGAAGAATGCGGCTTGCCTCTTAATACTGTTTTAAAAAACAGGCTATATGCAATTGGGATTTAGGCTAGTTGAACATTAAGGGGTTTAAGCAGCACAGATGTTGGGGGGGGGATTAGGTTTATAGCACAGAACCCTTATAGCACAGTGCTGGAAGGGCTATGCAAAATGACGCTCCATTGTGTGGAAAGTCATCGTTTCATGATACTGTGCACTTCCAATAGGCCCAGGGCCAAAGTGAGCCGCACATGATGCATTTCAGCTGCACATTTACTACAATATGATATCTAATCAAGTGTAAACATATCCTAAGGATAAGGGAATAAGCACATTTGCATAAAATTGTTATACTGTAGAATATAAAAATGCGTGGGCAACTGGTCGCTGCATTCTAGCGAAAGAATAACAAGGCATACAAAACAGAACTGGTCCCGTTATTTGAAAACATTAACGTTTATAATGCATAGCTCACAAAAGGCGCATTTCATGTTGATGCACGTGTAAAAACTGCGCATTGGTCACAACACCGTGTGACGTGAAAAAAACGTTTTAAACACCATGCTCCAAATAATTATGTCAGATGTATATAAATATCATGTTGTTTTGACATGCTTTTGTCTCGACATTGATTTGAGGATAGTATTTGTTTTCTCAATGTTTTGTCGTCTAGGCGACACACAGCATACTGTGTGCCCTTTTATGGCGGTTACCACCACTTCTCCTCCCTCGCTCGCTCCGTTTAGCGTATTACCATTGTAGAAAATGCATTATACTCACGTCGTTCAGTGGCCAACGTCTCGTAGACACATTAAATTATCTCACAAATCTCTATTTAACCCTCCAAAATGTTGCGTTTCTGATCCTTTTAGCAACGCCCGGTCGATGCCTCTCGTCCACTGACTACACCGCCCCATCTGAACAAAGGCGCTTTCGCGCAACGCGCCGCTAGAAGGTGCACTGGCAAGACAATATATTGTCCAGGTCTGTAATTGTCTATTTTAAATCTTTTACTGATCCTGTGGAATAAAATTAATTTTATTATTCCTCCATATGCATGTGTGAGGTGAAACTATACGATCCATGCTATTCTGCTCCAAATAACAGTGAAAGTTTTAGGTTTCCTCGCTATACTTCAAAACATGAACAGGATACAGAACATTCATTTGCTGATCTATGTTCATATGTATTAAAAATGTCCCTTTACAGGTAGGACTTCTAGCGCACCGTCGGCATAGGATAACTGTCTACATGTGATACATGTGTGTGTGTGTGAGAGAGGTTGCGTGAGAGCGTGTGTCGGCATATCATAATTCAACTGTTGCCTAAAATTATGCTGGCGCGCAATTTAACAATTCGCCAAACGGTTGACAAGATCATTTTCAAATTAGGTCCTGATTACGCCATGAATGTCTTTGGCTCCTCCATTCAATGTAAACAAGTCATCGATCAATGGTCTACGACCACTGAATCCCCACGGCTATGTAGACTACGTGACTCGCTGCAGCTCAGCAAGGCGACGAGAGGACGTGCAGAGAGGGAGCACTGTACCCCTAAGGCTATGTAGCCTACATGACCGACTGCAGCTCAACAAGACGACGAGAGCACGTGCAGAGAGACAAGGCGACGAGAGGACGTGCAGAGAGGGAGCACTGTACCCCTAAGGCTATGTAGCCTACATGACCGACTGCAGCTCAACAAGACGACGAGAGCACGTGCAGAGACAATCACAACTGCCCAGTCAACACACCACATTGAAGCTACTAAATGCTACAAAGTCGCCAAAGCACTTAAATCACTGTGGCTCTCAAACTTTATACAATTGCTAACAACGCCGTGAAGATAAGAGGTACCAACAAGCAGACACAGCAACTATTATCCAGGGTACACTCGCAACTATGTCCTTCTAACTGACAATATATAGAGCAAGAGCACAAGCAAGTTTTTTTGTTTAAAAAAAAATCCTGCATAGATGATGCGTCTAAATACAATAGTAAAGACAGCTGCACAATGATGAGGGAATAGCCTCCAAATACTCAACACTATTACCTGCATCGTGCTCTGTAACGAACCACACGTCCTGAATTTGTGGGTGAGGATCCTGGCGAGTAGGGAAGAGTGTAGCTCATTTCGCAACGCATGATGACCAAAACTTCCCAAATTACAACTCTCAGAAAAGAGTTGAAGAAGAGTCCACGTTCTCTCGCTGACTCGAAGGTAATACTTTCAGTGTTTTGATGGGAATGAGTGTCTCCAGTCTTTAAAAGCCTTTTACGTCACATGGGACTTGCCTGGAAGAATGTTAGGGGAGGAGTTTGTTGCGTCTACAGTCTAATTTGTCTACTCAGTGACAGGTTTATATAAATCATATTTACTTACTGCTGTTGCAAAACATAATCTCATACTGCATGTGTTAAACCACACCTTTATCAATCAACTTAAATTTACTCATGCTTTGCTTTATCTTGGCCAGGTCGCAGTTGTAAAATGGGAACTTGTTATCAACTAGTTTACCTGGATAAAGAAAAGGTGAAGAAAAAAAATAATAATAATAAATCTCTCAAGTATGTGCATGTTTGATTTGTATCAAACCCAAATTATATCACTTTTGAATAACTATGGTTATCAAATATCAATATGGTATTTCAGGGAGATACTATTTTCAGGTTGTGTGGGCCTGATCATTTCCTTCTCCTAAACTTGACTTAATACCCCCTAAGATCAATGTCCACGCCCCTGCGGAAATATATATATATACACACGTATTTTTTAAAGAAATCTAATCAATTTAAGCTAGATCTGTTTCTTTGCACTTCTACTTCTGAGGTGAAAGGTGACAGAGCTAGAGCGGTATTTGTCAGACCATGAGACATGGCGAAAATCAGTCTTCTCACAAAATAGTCTGTAGCGTCCGAACGGTTATGACCCCAAACTTTAATGACCCCTTTACAGAAAGATGACTCTCTCGAACACGATGGCGTTCTCCGTTTCGCTCTACAACCCCCACAAGTGTCTTGGGACGTGTCTGAAGTCGGTATAGGCCGATCTGCCAAGTTCTGTCTGTAGTATCTGAACAGTTTGGGCTACACACTAATATGACCCCTAATGCTTTGAGCAAAGAACATGTTATTTGTAAAAAAAAACATTCAAGGTCTTGTTAATGACTACATGTTCAATTCGTATCACTTTTTTTTATTTTTTTTTAAGGTGTAATGCAGAAATCCCTCCGACATTTCCTGGTTGGGTAATTGAGTAATTTGAGATGGGAGTTCCAAACCTCCGGTAGCCGCTAGATGTGGTTGTAAACAGAGGTTTCTGTTTTCTTCCTATAAATTTGTCTCTTTTCAATGGTTTAAGCTACAAAATATTATGACATTATCACAGAGAGAAAACTCCCAGGAACACGTACATACAGTTAGGGTCAGAAGTTTACATACACCTTAGCCAATTACATTTAAACTCAGTTTCACAATTCCTGACATTTAATCCTAGTAAAAACTCTGTCTTAGGTCAGTTAGGATCACCACTTTATTTTAAGAATGTGAAATGTCAGAATAATAGCAGAGAGAATGATTTATTTCAGCTATTATGTCTCATCACTTTCCCAGTGGGTCAGAAGTTTACATATACTCAATTAGTACTTGGTAGCATTGTCTTTAAATTGTTTAACTTGGGTCAAACGTTTCTGGTAGCCGTCCACAAGCTCCCCACAATAAGTTGGGTGAATTTTGGCCCACTAGTCCTGACAGAGCTGGTGGTAACTGAGTCAAGTTTGTAGGCCTCCTTTTTCAGTTCTGCCCACAAATGTTCTATGTGATTGAGGTCAGGGCTTTGTGATGGCCACTCCAATACCTTGACTTAGTTGTCCTTAAACCATTTTGACACAACTTTATAAAGTATGCTTGGGGTCATTTGGAAGACACATTTGCGACCAAGCTTTAACTTCCTGACGGATGTCTTGAAATGTTGCTTCAATATATCCACATTATTTTCCTTCCTCACGAAGCCATCTATTTTGTGGCATGCACCAGTCCCTCCTGCAGCAAAGCACCTCCACAACATGATGCTGCCACCCCCATGCTTCACGGTTGGGATGGTGATCTTCGGCTTACAAGCCTCCCCCTTTTCCCTCCAAACATAAAAATGGTCATTATGCCCAAACAGTTCCATTTCCAAAAAGTACGATCTTTGTCCCCATGTGCATTTGCAAACCGTAGTATTTTTTTATGTCTGTTTTGGAGCAGTGGCTTCTTCCTTGCTGAGCGGCCTTTCAGGTTATGTCGGTATAGGACTCGTTTTACTGTGGATATAGATACTTTTGTACCGGTTTCCTCCAGCATTTTCACAAGGTCCTTTGCTGTTGTTCTGGGATTGATTTGCACCAAAGTACGTTTATCTCTAGGAGACAGAACGCGTCTCCTTCCTGAGCAGTATGACGGCTGTGTGGTCCCATGGTGTTTATACTTGCGTACTATTGTTTGTACAGATGAACGTGGTACCTTCAGCCATTTGGAAATTGCTCCCAAGGATGAACCAATTCTTTTTCTGAGGTCTTGGCTGATTTCTTTTGATTTTCTCATGATGTCAAGCGAAGAGGCACTGAGTTTGAAGGTTGGCCTTGAAATACATCCACAGACTCAAATGATGTCAATTAGCTTAACAGAAGCTTCTAAAGCCATGACATCCTTTTCTGGAATTTTCCAAGCTGTTTAAAGACACAGTCAACTTAGTGCATGTAAACTTCTGACCCACTGGAATTGAGATACAGTGAATTATAAGTTAACTAATCTGTCTGTAAACAATTGTTGGAAAAATTACTTGTGTCATGCACAAAGTAGATGTCCTAACCGACATACCAAAACTATAGTTTGTTAAACAAGAAATTTGTGGAGTGGTTGAGAAACGAGTTTTAATGACTCTAACCTAAGTGTATGTAAACTTCCAACTTCAACTGTACATTCTGCTTCCCTCTATTATGTCTGCACGCTGTTAGAACAAGACCAGACACTGAAATAGCATTCATATGTTATTTTCTACACAGAAGATCACACAACATTGTCTAAATGATCTTCTGAATCTCCCAATACCTTTTATGATGCATCAGTCACTTCAAACCATCTTGAGATTGACAATATTGTCCGACTGATTTTTAATAGACTCACAGCCCAAATTGTAAAAAAGTAAACTTTGGCCGTTAATTTACATAACTTAGTTTTTTTGTACATGGTTGGGGGTCACAGAAACATTTTGCTATCAAAATGGGGCCGCAGGACAACAACAACAAAAAGTTTGGGAACCCCTGAATTAAACAAATCAAATATCCAACAACTTTCCTCATATCACCAAGGTTCTTACCCTCCAGTCTTCTGTGGCTATGTTTCAAAATGCAAACATCCAACTAATCAAAAATCAGGTATCAAAATATGGAAAAATAGTGAAAATGTGGATCGTTTTACCTTTCCCAGTGTCTCTAGTCAACAGTGGACAACTGGGGAGCCATACACCTTGCTGTGATTACCTACTGTAAACATGTTTGGTATGCATTGGGCTTTATGTTGGCTATGCATACTACAGCTATACAGACCAGGGGACTGAGAGGAATGCAATGCCAACAGGTCCATGATAACAACGCGAGACAGCTAAATGAAGTGACCGCATTCCACGCAGGGGCCTGAGTTCATTTAAATCTGACTGGTTGATAAACAAGGAGAGAACAGCACATTCTCCCCCCCCCCTTTGAACCGACCAATTAACACATCCAGGACAAAAGGAGGAAACAGAATGCCCAATGGCTGAGTATGGAATGCGTTTATCCATAACACATGGACAGCAGTCGGCCATGTCCCAATAGGAGCTGGGGAAGGATGATGGACAGGGAGTGGTTAACAGGAGGGGAGACATTGGCAGCCAAATCTAAAGGGAAACAAGGCGGCCGGTACATTTCATTAAGGGAGGGGACCTATGGGCCGTTTATATAAAAGAGACATGGCTTGCTCTGTGTGCCACACACAACAAGGACCTGTTCTGACCACAACAGTGCACGTGCGTGTGCCCCCCCCCTCCAGGAACACAACAGCAGACATTCCAGTCACCCCCCCCCCCCCCCCAGACCCCCAACACAACGCACCCACACGTGTATCACCCCCGCGACGCAAACCCAAATATCCAAGTCACCTCACTCCCGACGGGGAATCGGCAGAACCACAACACCCCCACATTTGGGTCAGGGGTGCTGACGGGATACCAGGGACACAAAAACAGAGAACACATGCTTTCAGAGATGAAAAATCGAATTAGTTCTTCAACAGGGGAAAGATGCACAGGCACACTTCGCTCTGTAAAACCATACAAAACACCACACCAGGCGACGGCAGCTGAACAAATCATACTTCAACCCCTCGGCCAATGGAGGAGGAGGAGGGAGGGGTTAAGAGATTACTGACTGACGCAGTCTCTCAAATAGCCGCCTGTCCCTTTTAATAGCTGGCACACGTGTCAGCAAATAAACACGGGTCTAAATTAAATTGTTTACGAGTTAACTTCAGTGTGTACTGTAAAGGTTGAGCAACAGATGAGAGAAAAAATACCCAACATCATTGCCATGGATGAAACAGCAATTTGCGGTTTGACAATGGTCGGCTTGACTACAAGATCTTCACTTCAACAAGATCTTCACTTCAACAAGATCTTCACTTCAACAAGATCTTCACTTCAACAAGATCTTCACTTCAACAAGATCTTCACTTCAACAAGATCTTCACTTCAACAAGATCTTCACTTCAACAAGATCTTCACTTCAACAAGATCTTCACTTCAACAAGATCTTCACTTCAACAAGATCTTCACTTCAACAAGATCTTCACTTCAACAAGATCTTCACTTCAACAAGATCTTCACTTCAACAAGATCTTCACTTCGGTATTCAATGTTTGTCCAGTGGGATAAACATCTGTGGGTGAAAGTGAAAGTAGGTAAATGGTTAAAGTTGTTAAAACAGAAAATAACTTCACGGTTAAGCATAAAAAAATTAAATGACAGTTAAGTTGCACCTAGTGGACGGTATTAAAAAAGGCACCATCCAATGTCCTGGGGACGAGGGACAAACATTGAATACTGAAGTCTTATCTGGTGTGATCGTGTTGCAACTACGGGGAGATACAAGGCACAAGAGAGAGAATGAAGCGTGAAACCTAGGGTGTATGATAGGGAAAGGGCGATACACCCAGTCACTTGTACGAATGCAACAAGACGGAGCCGGAGAACAAGGCTGACGTTTTACGTATTCCTAACAAATTGTGTTTTTTTTGTTGTTTCTTTCTTTGCATTGTTTGTAAATTCTTTTGTACATAATGTTGCCGCTACCGTCACTTATGACCAAAAATAACTTCTGGACATCAGAACTGCGATTAAACACCATGGACTGGCAGAATCCTTTTTTTCCTTTAACAAGTCTGACGAGCTCAGCCTGAATGGTATACTGCTTTCTCAGGAACAGGCCCAGATTCCCATCATTTGCGTAAAGAGAAGGCGGAGAAAAAGGGGCCAGATTGCGGGCTGCCTTCTGAGAATTCGTAGGCCATCGAATAAACCCCCAATTCCTTCTATTCTGCTAGCAAACGTGCAATCTTTGAACAATAAAATCGATGACCTACGCAGAAGATTAATCTACCAACGGGACATTCAAAACTGTAATATCTTATGCTTCACGGAGTCGTGGCTGAACGACAACACTATCAACATACAACTGGCTGGTTATACACTGTATCGGCTAGATAGCACAGCGGCGTCTTTTAAGACAAGGGGTGGCGGACAATGCATTTTTGTAAATAACAGCTGGTACACTAAGGAAGTTTCAAGGTTTTGCTCACCTGAGGTAGAATATCTCATGATAAGCTGTAGACCACAATATCTACCTAGAGAGTTTATATCTGTATTTTTCGTAGCCGTCTACATTCCACCACAGAGCCAGGTTGGCACTAAGAACTCACTGAATGAGGCGGCGCTTCTAGAAGCCGGGGACTTTAAATAAATACAGGGAAACTTAAATCTGTTTGACCAAATTTCCATCAGCATGTTAAAATGTGCAACCAGAGGGAAAAACAACCTCTGGACCACCTTTACACCACAGAGACGCATACTAAAGTTCTCCCTCACCCTCCATTTGGGCAAATCTGACCATAATTCTATCCTTCTGATTCCTGCTTACAAGCAAAAATGAAAGCAGGAAGTACCAGTGACTCGGTCAGTAAAAATGTGTTCCGATGAAGCTTATGCTAAGCTACAGGACTGTGTTGTTTGCACATACTAGAATATGTTCCAGAAACCCTCCGATGGCATTGAGGAGTACACTACATCAGTCATTGGCTTCATCAATAAGTGCGTGCTGAGGTGCTCTCTGTACTCTCTGTTCACTCATGACTGCATAGCCAGGCACAACTCCAACACCATCATTAAGTCTGCTGATGACAATAGTGGTAGGCCTGATCACCGACAACGATGAGACAGCCTATAGGGAGGAGGTCAGAAACCTGGCCGTGTGGTGCCAGGACAACAACCTCTCCCTCAACATGATCAAGACAAAAGGAGAGGATTGTAGACTACAGGAAAAAGAGGACCGAGCACGCCCCCATTCTCATCGACAGGGCTGCAGTGGAGCAGGTTGAGAGCTTCAAGTTCCTTGGTGTCCACTTGTTACTTTTATTTTTTCACTGCATTGTTGGTTAGGGGCTTGTAAGTAAGCATTTCACTGTACGGTGCATTTCACTGTACACCTGTTGTATTTGGTGCATGTGACGAATAAAATTAGATTTCATCAACTGAAACGTGTCTTCCGCATTTAACCCAACCCCTTTGTATTAGAGGTGCGGGGGGGTTGCTTTAAAAAATAAATTGAAAAAAATAAAAAACGACATCCATGTCTTCGGTCACCTGGGGGAACAGTGGGTTAACTGCCTTCGGTCACCTGGGGAACTGTGGGTTAACTGCCTTCGGTCACCTGGGGAACTGTGGGTTAACTGCCTTCGGTCACCTGGGGAACTGTGGGTTAACTGCCTTCGGTTACTGGCCCAACATTCCTACCCGCTATAGCAGCCTAGTCTTTGCAAGTATGATCTGCAATGTATTTGTTATGTTTATATACTCCTCACACCAGTTAGCAAAAGGATAAAACATTTTATTGAGCAAAAGCAATGAAATGTGTTGTTTTACCAGGTCAGCCATTGTAGTACGGGGCCACTGGCTCAAATTAGGGCCTTGAAGGGCCGATCGACAGAGTTTACAGCATATGGGGGAAACCTTATTTATACTAGGAGTTTACCGCATATGGGCCTCTCTACTCTTCTCAACAGCTGCACTACAGTCGCTAAACCAGATGATGTCAGCAGAGTGAGTTAGCCATTATCCTCACTTTAACCAGATGTCATCAGCAGAGTGAGTTAGCCATTATCCTCACTTTAACCAGATGTCATCAGCAGAGTGAGTTATTAGCCATTATCATCACCTAAATCAAAGTCAACAAAACTACTTCAGCCGACTATGAACTATGTCAAACAGAACAGAAGCCTCGTTAATCAGGTATGTTAATGTTAAAAAGACCATTCAAGACCAGACGACTAAAAGGGACAATGGTCCTGCATGGTAAATACAAAAGCATCAAGCAAGACAAAAAAACAAAAAAAACCAGCTTTGCTCCTCCACTATCTTAATTGATGGTGCCCATTATGTAAGTAAACAGCCCAGTATAAACCTGCCCAGAGGGCAGTCTTCTAGGGGTATTGTGAGGGCTATTGTTTACCTTTACAAACAGATAGAGAGCCAGGGGGGAACATTTAGAGCTTATTCAGATTGAATAAGAAACAGTTGAAGCAGAGGCATCGCAACGAAGTTTCAATGTTCATTTGTTTCTGTCTTTCATGGAAGAATTTTTTTTTTATCCATAAAATGAAGTGGGCTGAGAACAAACCCCTCTTCACATTATATAAAGATAATATTTAAATTCTATTTTGAAATAAATGTAAAGTAAATGTAAAAACAATACGCACCATAAAAGTATAACAAATTGAAAATGAATCTTGATATGCAAGGTTTGTTAGGTTTATATACATCTTAGTTTTTTTTGTGTGCATAACATATATTTTTTTATAAGTTTCAATTTACATAATACGTACATAAACCTTTCAATTTACATAAGCAAGGGGAATGTCGTGTACCGAGGGGGGGTTTGGGGGGGGGGGGCTTGAAGCAGCATTTACGTACGCAGCCCCATGACCTAGAAGGCGTATAAACTCACTGGCTGACGGACTTGTCTTTACCTTAGATTCTACATGGTGCTCTCCAGGGAACAAGTGCTGCTGATGGTATAAATGTTGACATTCCTGTTTGGTAGGGTTTTATAATGAATAGCAACATTAACACATGGCCTTAGAGGTACATACAGAGACAAGTACATGCAATTTTGACTACAGGTGCAGTCGAGTGGCTACAGGTAAGTCTGTTCTACCCACCAAGATGTACACTACATGACCAAAAGTATGTGGACACCTGCTCGTCGAACATCTCATACCAAAATCATGGGCATTAATATGGAGTTGGTCCCCCCCTTTGCTGCTATAACAGCCTCCACTCTTCTGGGAAGGCTTTCCACTAGATGTTGGAACATTGCTGCTATAACAGCCTCCACTCTTCTGGGAAGGCTTTCCACTAGATGTAGGAACATTGCTGCTATAACAGCCTCCAATCTTCTGGGAAGGCTTTCCACTAGTTGTTGGAACATTGCAGCTATAACAGCCTCCACTCTTCTGGGAAGGCTTTCCACTAGTTGTTGGAACATTGCTGCTATAACAGCCTCCACTCTTCTAGGAAGGCTTTCCACTAGATGTTGGAACATTGCTGCAGGGACTTGCTTCCATTCAGCCAGTAGAGCATTAGTGAGGCCTAGCCCGAACCATGAATAACAGCCCCAGACCATTATTCCTCCTCCACCACCAAACTTTACAGTTGGCACTGTGCATTTAGGCAGGGCACGTTCTCCTGGCATCTGCCAAACCCAGATTTGTTCGTCAGATTGCCAGATGGTAAAGTGTGATTCATCACGCCAGAGAATGCGTTTCCACTGCTCCAGAGTCCAATGGTAGCGAGCTTTACACCACTCCAGCCGATGCTTGGCATTGCGCATGATGATCTTCGGCTTGTGTGCGGCTGCTCGGCCACGGAAACCCATTTCACGAAGCTCCCGACTAATAGTTATTGTAGTGACTGTTGCGACGACAGAAGATTTGAATACGTTTATGTAGCCTACCACTTCACGACTGAGCCGTTGTTGCTCCTAGACGTTTCCACTTCACAATAACAGCACTTACAGTTGACCGGGGAAGCTTTAGCAGGGCATAAATTTGACAGAATTACTTGTTGGAAAGGTGGCATCCTATGACAGTGCCACGTTGAACGTCACTGAGCTCTTCAGTAAAGCCATTCTACTGCCAATGTGTGTCTCTGGAGATTGCACGTCTTTGTGTTAGTTATTTTTTTTACACCCGCCAGCAACGAGTGTGGCTGAAATTACCTGAATCTACTCATTTGAAAGGGTGTCCACATACTTTTGTATATATGCACACTATGCTTTGCTACTGCGCTCAAGTTGAAGGATAACCCAGAGATGCACAGAGGACACCACCCGGGGATTCAGGCAACTTGATCTTGGATTCCCTCAATGTGTAGGTGCCATAGTCGGGTCCCATTTACCCGTCATAAGTCCACCACTCGCACAGTCACACAGACTATCAGGTGTCCTGCCACCCCCTCTTTTACACTACTGCTACTCTCTGTTCATCATATATGTCACTTTAACCACATCTACATGTACATACTACCTCAATCAGCCTGACTAACCGGTGCCTGTATGTAGCCTCACTACTGTTACTTTTCACAGTCTTTTTTACTGGTGTTTTTATTTCTTTACTTATTGTTCACCCAATACCTTTTTTTTGCACTGTTGGTTAGAGCCTGTAAGTAAGCGTTTCACTGTAAGGTCTACTACACCTGTTGCATTCGGTGCACGTGACAAATAAACTGATTGTATTATTCAACACGGGGTCATCGATCACCAGTCAAGGTCAAACTTGTTAGTAAAATGCCAAGAGTGTGCAGAGCTGTCGTCAAGGCTACTTTGAAGAATCTCAAATATATTTCGATTTTTTAAACACTTTTTTGGGTTACTTCATGATTCCATGGGTGTCATTTCGTAGTTTTGATGTCTTCACTATTATTCTACAACGTAGAAAATAGTTTTTAAAAAAATGAGGAAACTTAAGTTTGGATACAACCCATTCAACTAGCACTGTATATACATGTTTCTTTAATGCATTACGAGAATAACATGCACAGTCGTTTCAGCTTCCGCTTTCTTCTGTTCAGGGTGAAATGGGGAAACAAGCAGTAATAATAATAATAATAATAATAAGTTGTTGTTTCCAGGCTTGATTGTCTTCGAGATGGTGGTCAGAAGCCATACAGGATTGCTGCTGTACGCTGGTGTAACAGTAGAGATTTTACGTCTGTCCCCTCGCCCCGACCTGGGCGAGAACCAGGGACCCTCTGCACACGTCAACAGTCACCCTCGAAGCATCGTTACCCATCGCTCCACAAAATCCGCGGCAGGGAGAACCACTACTTCAAGGTCTCAGAGCAAGTGACGTCACCGATTGATACGCCACTAGTGCACACCGCCGCTAACTAGCTAGCCATTTCACATCGGCTACACTGGCTCCTGACCCTGCAGCAGTGACATCCTGGATTGGCTCTGCACAGGGGCCTGCTGAGGAGCAGGTGCATCAGGCTAGCGCTTCTGAGCATACACTACATAACGGCAGAAAAGTTGAACACAAGCTGCCAGTTCATCTCGACCTGCCTTTCTTGAGACCACATGGTGAATTCACCAAGCTCCTTTATATTCTCCCTTGCAGCCTTTTCGCTGTGTTGTTACCGCCCATATGGCATCTTTCTGGATGCTCTGCCACCTGGAGTGAACAAGAAAGTGATTACTGTCAGCCAAATCAACCATTTAAAAAAAATTCCATACATAAGTTAATTTAGCGTCACCAACAAAACATCAAGTAAAATAACATGTTATACTGTCCTATACCTGCAAGGGGTATTTTGCTGGCCTGAGCACCTCGACTCAAGAGAGGAGTTGGTTGGACTTGAGAGGGAAACTAGGGGCAGACTGCTCAGAGTTGGGGCTACTGACGCGACCCGAGGCTGGTGTTGCCGCATGGCTTTGTCAGAGTCTGTGTGGGAGAGATTGATAAGCAACAGGATACATTCACTATGAACAGTGATTTTTGTAAGCAAGCAGCTAGCATTCCCCGATGTAAAGCTGTGGTGAAATAACTCAACGGCAACTAGCTCATAGTCATTACAAGCATTTGGGTGGGAGTGATAAGCAAAGTTTACAAAAACAGGCTAGCAATGTTTTGTTAGCAGCCAGCTAGCAGACGACAATGTTAAGTAGTGATACTTTAGATTCATATAACTTAGAACTAGCTAGCCGTCTGGCTAATACATTAGGACAGAGTGTCCGGATGACTTTTCTAAGTTAATTTTACACAATTAATAAAAAGTACTTGCCAAATTCTTGCTCTTCATCTGCTGCAGTTACCCTGGACTCCATAATGTGGGGTGGGATGGAGGCAGGTTGCGTGATGAGGAAATTGTCCAATTCCCTATTGAATGGACAGGCCTCTCTGCCAATACCACTCAGTCCATTCTCATCTTTGGTCCGGCGATATGCATATTTTTCATGTCTGGCGCTGCTTCCACAAAAGGATGGTGGCCGCGTTCAAGCAACGCCGCAGACGTCGAGGTAATTAGTGCAACAACCTCGCTAGAATACGGTCGCTTGACCAAATGGAGATCAAAAGCTTGGTCTCCGCACCGGAACAAGTCGTTTTGCTATGGTGTTGTCGATATCAATACGGATATGTACAAACAACAAGCGTGAATGCAAAGCATAGGGATTTTCTCTGGCAAACGTCAGTTTATACATTGTGCCCGGAAACGTCCTTCGACCTTAAAACCTCGTACATCACCGCTCACGTGACTACAATACACATGGGCCGATACATCTCTTCACACCGCAATGCTCGGAGTGGAGGTGAATCTCAAGCAAATCTCGTGCGCAGCCTTCAAACGGTGGCGTAGAAGACAAGATTACAAATTTACATTACAAGTAAAAGGTCTAGCTGAGGGTATTTTCTAAAAACCTCTCCCTCGCTCTCGTAGTGTGAACACCGAAGTAACGAGCCCAGTATAAACCTGGTCTATTGGGCTAATATTTAGCCAGGGGGAACATTAACATACAGGTTGTTATGTTAACAACATACAGTAGCTTGGATGAATAAGGTGCCCAGAGGAAACTGCCTGCTACTCAGGCCCAGTTGCTAATATATGCATATTATTAGTATATTTGGATAGAAAACATTGAAGTTTCTAAAAACTGTTTGAATGATGTCTGAGTATAAACAGAACTCATATGGCAGGCAAAAATCTGAGAAAAAAATCCAACCAGGAAGTGGGAAATCTGAGGTTGGTTGTTTTACAACTCATTCCCTATTGAAGATACAGTGGGATATTGGTCATGTTGCACTTCCTACGGCTTCCACTAGATGTCAACAGTCTTTAGAACCTAGTTTGATGCTTCTACTGTGAAGTGGGGCCGAATGAGAGGGGAATGAGTCAGAGGTCTGGCAGAATGCTTTGAGCTCGTGGCGCGCGGTCATGTGAGTTAGCTCGCGTTCCATTGCTTTTCTACAGACAAAGGAATTCTCCAGCTGGAACATTATTGAAGATTTGTGTTAAAAACAGCCTAAAGATTGATTCTATACTTAGTTTGACATGTTTCTACGGACTGTAACGGAACTTTTTGGACTTTGTCCGGCCTTTTGGGCTGGACTTGCATGCGCGTTTGGATTTGTTTACCAAACGCCCTAACAAAGGAAGGTATTTGGACATAAATGAGGAACTTTATCGAACAAATCAAACATTTTTTGTGGAATTCCTGGGAGTGCATTCTGACGAAGATCAAAGGTAAGTGAATATTTATAATGCTATTTCTGACTAATGTTGACTACACAACATGGCGGATATCTCTTTAGCGGTTTGTCTCTGAGCGATGTACTCAGATTATTGCATGGTGTGCCTTTTCCCGTAAAGTGTTTTTGAAATCTGACACAGCGGTTGCATTAAGGAGAAGTTTATCTAAAGTTCCATGTATAATAGTTGTATCTTTTATCAATGTTTATTATGAGTATTTCTGTGAATTGATGTGGCTCTCTGCAAAATCACCACGTTTTGAAACTACTGAACATAACACGACAATGTAAAATTAGATTTTTGGATATAAATATGCACTTTATCGAACAAAACATACATGTATTGTGTAACATGAAGTCCTATGAGTGTCATCTGATGAAGATCATCAAAGGTTAGTGATTAATTTTATCTATATTTCTGCGACTCCTCTCTTTGGCTGGAAAAATGGCTGTGTTTTTATGTGACTTGGCAAGTTTGACATTTATGCACAATTTTTTTTTTTTAATGAAAAATAAAACTTTGCGACTGAATGCTCGACTAAAAAAAGATCTGTCGACCAAACAATCGACCAGTTGACTAAATGGGGTCATCCCTACTACAGGACGAAGCGTGCATAGTTCAATCTAGGTAATCTGTCCGTACAAACATGTGCCACAAAAAAATATTATAATTATATGCCTACACGTTGAAGGGATGTTAAATCGGTTAGCTGCCAAAAATACATCTGACCGGTCATGCTTATCGGTCTATAGGTTAATTTGCATAATTTAGTGGAATTAAATTGGCATGTGTGTATTTTCTAGTAGTACAGCATACAGAGCCTAATTTGAGGAGTGGCATAGTGCTGTCAGCGTGAGAGCAGCTCCTCAAAAAGCTGGTACTGGAGTGAAACAAGCGTTTGTAAGCCCAATTATTGCGCAACAAATACAACCGCGTGTTAATTTAAAAAACTTGTTTTAAATTAACTGTTGAGAGCCACAATAAAAAATTTAAAAAAGAGCTGCTATTTTTTTTTATTTCTCAATTTCAACTGGTAATTAAAGCGTGCCTCTGCTATCGCTACCGGTAGGCAGGCTATCAGCTTGGCACCCACCACATCGCGATGGGGAGCTTGTGTTTGAAACCTGAAATTGTTTTGCTTTACTTCAAATAATCAGGCATCTCTTACCTTGCTTCAATGTAGCCTATCCAAAATCCAACCCATAGAAACGTGGGGGCAATTATTTTATAAAAATACTTCCTCGTGCCGTTTACCCAGCATTTCCCCCCTGTTCTAATTGGTTTTCATATTAACTTTCTTTCGTTGTCCAGAAGCCAAAGCCACAATCGTAGTCATAGCAAACCATCCTAGTTGTTGCTATTAGATACCCCCTATTTCTAAGTGGAACACCACATGGAACAGCGCTCATTAGGTGCACTATTCAGAACAGATTCCATTTTGGCAAATGTTTGAAAATGGCATTTTATTAGCCACTTCCTTATAGGAGTTCCATGTTCAATGATAGTCAAAAAGGCCTTTTGACGAAGACAGCCTTGCTATTTATTGTTTCCATTAAGCTCTCAATGAAAAAATGTTGGTTCCATGTATAGTATTTTCTCAGCTACAATTATTTGAATAATTCAAAGGCTGTTTTGTGCACCCTGGTGATGACTAAAGTGTTTTAGGATTAGTTGTTGTTGTTGTTGTTGTTGTAATTGTACCCCCTTTTCCTCCCTAATTTCATAACATCCAATCGGTAGTTACGATTTTATCTCGTCGCTGCAACTCCTCAACAGGTTCGGCAGAGGCGAAGGTCGAGACATGCGTCCTCCAAAACATGACCCACCAAGCCGCGCTGCCTCTTAACACACTGCTTGCTTAATCCGGTAGCCAGCCGCACTAATGTGTCGGAGGAAACAGTTCGACTGACAGAGGTCAGCTTACAGGCGCCCTTGCCCGCCACAAGGAGTCACTGGAGGGCGATGAGCTAAGGAACCCCCCCCCCCCCCCCCCCCTCAAATCTGACTTCTCTGTGTGGCCGTCTATGGAAATGGTCTTTCTGACCCGGGCGTTAGTTAAACTGCAGTACCGTGCTTCTACAAAGGAACCAACCCTGGCCCCTTCTTCCTTGGAAAGACGGCATGAATTGAGACGATAACAATTGAAGGATGTGGAATCTGGATGAACGGGTTCCTCTGAAAAAGCTTCTTTTTTTTTCTGAGGCTGCATTGTTAGGACGTCATCTACTGTAAATGGGGAATGGTTGACACAAAGAAACAAAAAGAGCCTCAACCGCCCAATGCCTGTACATCAGATCACTGGCCCATGCTACTTTCCAGTGCAAAATCAGTCATGAGCATTGTCCCTCCCAAGGCTATTCTGTAAACAGGACTCAAAACGTCTTCAGGATCGGTGGGTCCCCTCCCTGTGGGACGTTGAGCTAACATAGGATAATGCGATTAGCAAGAGGTTGTAAGTAACAAGAACATTTCCCAGGGCATAGACATACCTATTGGCAGAAAGCTTAAATTCTTGTTGATCTAACTGCACTGTCTAATTTACAGTAGCTATTAGTGAAATAATAGCATGCTATTGTTTGAGAGTGCACAGTTTTGAACATGAAAAGTTATTAATAAACAAATTAGGCACATTTGGGCAGTCTTAATACATTTAACAGAGATACAATGGTTCATTGGATCAATCTAAACCTTTGCACATACACTGCTGCCCTCTAGTGGCCAAAATCTAAATTGCAGCTGGGCCAGAAATACTACATGGCATTTCTCTTTCATTTCAAAGAACGTTTTTCTTTTTTCTTTTACCAAATCTATTGTGTTACATTCTCCTACATTCCTTTCACATTTCCACAAACTTCAAAGTGTTTCCTTTCAAATGGTACCAAGAATATGCATATGCTCGAGTTACAAGCAGTTAGATTTGGTTATGTCCTTTTAGGCAAAAATTTGAAAAAAGCATCCGATCCTGAAGAGGTTTTAATAGAAACCCGATGCCGGCCAGCTCGCTCGCTGTCCTGTTGCATAATCCTCGGCCGAGTACACACACAGCTGCTCTGTCTGCACATGTTCCTTGCATGCTGCGTTGAGAGCTTATAGGTTGTCCTCCTTGAGACACACTGGGGGTCCTGGTAGGCAGGCTGGAATGAGAGAGAGAGTGTGTGTGTGTGTGTGTGTGGAAAAGTATACATAACTGTAGATGATCTGAGTGACGAGAGTTTGCACACACACACACGTTAGACCCTACTGAAGTCTGACGGAGCTATATTATTGTAAATAAGAATGTTCTTATCCGACTTGCCTAGTTAAATGAAGGTTGAATAAATCAAAAACAAAATTAGGCTAAAATGTTCCACTAAAGTAACTTTCATCTAGGATGCTCGTTAAATGGAGGAGAATCCTGGCTTGCCAAGGACCGAGTGTTCACCTCCTGGAACTAATGGGCACATGAGACGGTAAAGAGGCCGGGCCTGTAAAATCAAAACAACTTGGTGTGATTTCACCATCAAACTCCATGTGACAGAGTAAGTAGTGGTGCCAGGTCAGTAGTTAAGAGGACTTAACGTAGCGCCTGGCCCCTAAAGATCCTCTGTATTCATTAGATCATTATCACAGAATCAGCACCTCAATTAGGGGCTTCCCCTCTGGTATGGAGGTGCCACGGCTCCACTTTCAACACGGAGACCAGGGGTTAGGCCCTAATCTACATCTCATCTGCTAGTAGTGCTACTTACTCCGTTTATGTAATGTTATTTCTTGATATAACTAGGTAAGTCAGTTAAGAACAAATTCTTATTTTCAATGACGGAACAGTGTGTTAACTGCCTTGATCAGGGGTAGAACAACAGATGTTCACCTTGTCAGCTCGGGGATTCGAACTTGCAACCTTTTGGTTACTAGCACAACGCTCTAACCACTAGGCTACCCTGCCGCTCCGTGTCGTTTCTTGCTGTGATGCGAGACCTTTTGTAAATAAGAATTTGTTCTTCACTGACTTCATAGTTAAGGTCAAATAAAAAAATTTTTTAAATACTTCTTGCCCTTATGATGTGACTGCTGACAACTGGGAGATTCTCCATATCTCAGAGCCACCTCGATTGGCCACAACAGGGTGTCAAGAAAAGGGCAGCAGTCACGTTGTGGAGACGTTTGCCAAGATTAACATTCTCACTCAGCTGGCAAGGAGGAGGCATATTCTAGGAACAGTGTCTCGTCTTATACACACACACACACACACACACACACACACACACACACACATACATACATACATACATACATACATACATACATACATACATACATACATACATACATACATACATACATACATACATACATACATACATACATACATACATACATACATACATACATACATACATACATACATACATACATACATACATACATACATACATACCATACATACATACATACATACATACATACATACATACATACATACATACATACATACATACATACATACATACATACATACATACATACATACATACATACATACATACATACATACATACATATATATATACATACATACATACATATATATATACATACATACATACATATATACATATATATATATTATCACCCTTTGCCATTATGGCCAGCCCCCTTTCCTCCCCAAGTCGTAAAGCAAAAAAAAAGAGTGCCAGGCTTGTGTCTCGTCCATCAGTCCTCACAGACCTGGCCCGCAGTGGAGGCACCATGTAATCCCCTCAAAATGACACACTTTCATGTGCTCCTTAATAAGATGCTTAGAAAAGGACAGGTAAATTAATCGTAGCTCGGGAGGCCTCCCTGTAGGAGAGGCCGGTTAGCAATTATACTCTTTGTATATTCTATTTTACTCCAAAAGTAATAAGGAGGGGGGGGGTATTGGTTAAAAATGAAAATCGGAACTATTTTATTTCATTGTTGTTGTTGGGACAGAAAAAGCAGCATCATTGTATGAGTTGCACAAAGGGCTAGAGTAAGTAGTGGTGCGAGGTCAGGTGCCAGATCAGTAGTTAAGAGGACAAACGTAGCGCCTGGCAATGGTTTTCTAACTCAGCCAGCCGTCTATGGACATGGCAGGAATCCATGCTTTTGTTTAGTTTCCCCTGGCACGGTTTCCAAATGCTAAAGTTTCAGCATACGTGGCACAGATCCCATTCAAGTCATGGAACCGATAATAGTATTTTTCACGCATCATGCTCAAAAATAATCTATACGTGACTTTGTTGAGCTTTAAAATGTATTGTGGATACTATCGTATGACTTGGACTTTATGCGCAGAAATGTCTAATGATACCAGTAATAGAATAGTTTGTTTCTTGGCATAAATGTGAGCCACATATATGATCTAGGTCAAATCACCCTCCATACCAGACAGCAGGAGACACTTATGGCTCATAAATCATAAAAGTATTTTATTCAGGGCAGTAAAAATAGAGAAGGCATCTGCTACTTTAACTTTTTTGGTGCTGCCGCCTTGTACACCGATCCTATTCACCAACCAGTAGCTTTCCCAGAATGGTTTACAAACACGCAGTCAGTGTGATCACGGATTCGGTCATGGTGACCCAAAAATGTCGTCATCGGTTTTTGCTGTTTAAAAGGAAGCCCAAAACAGGTAGAGATGTGAATGGAGTCACTTAAGTTCAAACGACGACACTCCCTTTTTAAAATAGCCAAAGGAAACACGAGACCAAAGTTGTCGGCTTACTCCAGTTGTTTCACTATAAGAAAAGGTCGAATGGCTATGATAATACAACTTAGGGATAAAGCCATTGGTGGCGACGCAAAACTACGGCTGATCCGACCCACCTACAAGTTGCCATTTGTACATTGTATTTTTTTTATTTTTTATCTATATTATTTCTTAGAAGGAGTAGGAAGGGAAGCGCTACTACGGTACACAAAAGTACATTTTTGGTAGACAGAAGGTGCTCTTTGGTAAAAGGGGTGAATTGGTCATCAAAAAGAGGACCAAGGCACTTCATATAGCGGCAGGGTAGCCTAGTGGTTAGAGCATTGGACTAGTAACTGAAAGGTTGCAAGTTCAAATCCCCGAGCTGACAAGGTACAAATCTGTCGTTCTGCCCCTGAACAGGCAGTTAACCCACTGTTCCCAGGCCGTCATTGAAAATAAGAATTTGTTCTTAACTGACTTGCTTAGTTAAATAAAGATATAAAAAATATAATTAATTAAAATGCCTTCATTTGATATGGCATATTCTATAGAAATAAAGTTAAAAAATCTGACGCGTTTCGGCTGCATGGCCTTTGTCAGGGAGAACAAAGAAATACAATGTCCTCTTTTGAACAGCTTTTCCAATTAGCCCTAATTGGAAGAGGGAATGGTTACAAAGTTGATTGGACACACCCAGTAAGGAATACTATACACATCTATACAAATCTATAGAAACTAAGTATTTAGAAGGAATGTTTTTTCCCCTAAAATAGCTTAGGTTGATATGGCCAAAATATCATATTACGATATTTTTCTAATTTGACGGTATTTTGTGTTTTTGAATAATACAAATTTGAAAATGTGCTTTATGTGTAGTGCATAACCCAGGTTGACATATTTTAAGTGATTTCAATAGGTCTCTCACCATTCTGATTGTTTTATACTGTTCAATTAAACTTAAACCAACAATTGTCTTTATTTTTCATCAATTTCTGCATTTCCTGCACTCATTTGAGAGCATTTCCACACGATATCGGTGGGAAAAAAAATCTAGGCCTTATTTTTATCCAAATGTTGCAAATGCGATTTGACTTGCAATTTAGATCAATACACTTGAACTTTTGGAATCATGGAAATTGAAAGATTATTATTGAATACTGTTTTGTTTGACACGACAACGAATTAAAAATGCCAAGAAGGAGTTTGTGACAGGGTAGGAACCAAAATCTTAGTCCGTGTTTCCTAGGGGACCCTATAATCTTCGGCTACATTAAAATGTTCTCTTAGGTCACTTCATGTAGTTATCGTTTTCATGCTTTGCCCAATCCTCTTTGATTTAGAAGATACCTGTTGCACAAAAAAACCTACTGATTTAGGCCTACACCGTCACTGGTATCAGGATGTATAACTAGCTACGTTTGCGCTGACTCAGTACATTTATTAGCTAGCGATTAGCATTAGCGGATAACACGATTTAGCCACAACTTGCTAAGAACAGACAAACTAGCTGTTTGCAGATGTAAGAAACACAAGCTAATAGCAAAGTGAAAACAGCATCGTAGTCAACATGGTTGCAGGTGCTGCAATGACAATAAAACACGCTACGCCAACTAGCGCGACATTAACCCCATTCCAACAAGTCGGTCAGTGCAAAGGAGTGAGAAGTTAGCCGACTCCAGACAAAAGGGAGGGTGGATGGTAGGCAGCTCTCAGGTTTACCTGTGGTTAGATTAAATCAGTTAGGAAAAAAAGCCTAAACCGTTTGTCACTGCAGCCCAGGGGGCACTTCAGCTGGGTGGGGATCAAACACATAAGTGGTGAGCCACAACTCTTACACAACACAGCTACTGTTGTTTACCCAAATCCAACCAATTTCAACAGCAGGGGCGGTCAACTGCCATCTATCTCTTGCCAAGTGCACCAGTGTGTGTGTTGTTGGTGCACTGGGAGTGTATATGGTAACTTGTGCTTTGATCACAATAGGCCATACTAGGGGGGGGGGGGGTTCTATGGCAATGACCTTGCATGAACTTGAAAATAGAATTAACTGTTGCGAAAGACCTTAGGTATAGAGTGCCACCGAGGTGCATTCTTCATGGGGTCGACCGCTCCTTACATAAATCATGAGATCAGAGCGTTTGTATAGCTACGACGTCTTGACAAAACAAACCTGAATGAGACGCGTTCCTGCCAGCTAACCCGTAAAACAAAACAAAAAAAAAGGCACTAGCTCACAGGCAATACAGTACGTGGCGGAGAGAAAGCCCTGCAGGAGCATGAGACAGCACGTGGGAAAGCCTTTCATGTGCCTCAAACCTGATCAGAACAGGGGCATGAGTAATGTACGCTCGTCTCCGAACACCGCAGCCATTTCATTACAAAAGGATATTCAAATGGTTGGTTATATAACATGTTTTCAATTCCAGATGGGATACAATGTTGACCTATACTACCAAAAACAGGCACTTATTATATTGAGGTAGGCCTAAAGTTGTTACCGAGGCAACACACACACACACACAGATTTAAGTATTATCCAAGTGTTTCAATAATGTGAGTTAAAAGTGAGTCAATATAATGCAAGTGAATGACTTAACTCCCATAGGAGTTAGGCGAGGTCACTTAAACAAGCCAAACCATGTGACTGCATCACTTCAGTTGGTTATGTCCGTAATACCCAACAAAACTGAAGCTCCATAAATCACATCAACATAAAAAAATATCTGTCCTCCTACTGCCTGGTTGGTCTTAAGAGTTCAATATAACACTTGGCTCTTCAGTTTTTGTACATAATCATTTTATATGCGACAGAGATATTTTAGATAATCAAATCACTAAGGCTAATGGATGAGACCAAAATACTTTGCCTAAGCTAAACGAGGTGAAGGTATTCACCAATCTGCTCCTCTTCTGCTCTCCCTAACATTGCAACAACAAAAAACAACAAAAATCCAGCTTTCAAAATATTACGTAAATCGCATCGTATTTCATGGGATATTACACTAAGTAATAGGTGATCTTCTATTTGGAGTGCTTAAACCCTGTGGTGCTACTCTGTACAGCTGCGGTGCCAAAGAAACTTAAATCGCTGGGTCCTCGTGACTGATAGATTACCACACTAAAAGTGTCAACGGGTCCTGAAGTGTGAAATTCCGACCTGCCCCGACACTTCCCACAATGCCATGCTTCTAACCATGCAAACTTGGGGATCGCCAGCCATGGCTGGTCCACACACACTTTGCCCCCCCCCCCCCCCCATAACTTGCTAGTAGGGAAGGCTTGGTAGAAAGCAGTGGACAGGTTCCTGCATATAAACATAGAAAATAGAAATAAAAAGGAAGAGAAACATGAGTATGGGGGAAAAAAGCAGCTACCTAAAGAAAAAAAGAAAGGAGAGAGAGAACTAGATAAGGAGTGAAGCTGAGGTTTAGTGACTCAGTCCAGGCTGAGCTCTCACATCAAAAATTGTATGATGTTCCACAGATTACAATCAATCAGCGCTAAAACATGCTTCCAGAATAAATAAACATCTGATCCGAATGGTATTTAATGCCAGTCAAGGGATCCAGGCATACAATTAGCTTTAAAAAAAATCTCATGCCAGATGTTTTGTTGCAAAGACTGGTGAATTTTTTTTTAAATATTGGACCAAGGCTACATGTGCAAACAGAATCCTCTGTGAAAGGTATAGAATGATCCATTTACTGAGTGCCCGGACACAGCCCTTAGCCGTGGTATATTGGCCATATATCACACCCCCGAGGTGCCTTACTGCTATTATAAACTTGTTACCAATGTAATTAGAGCAGTAAAAATGAAATGTTGTGTCAGACCTGAGGTATACGGTCCGATATACCATGGCTGTCAGCATTCAGGGCTCGACCAACCCAAGGTTTATTAAAATGGTCAGTTTACTCATGTTACTCATGTACCTCACAAGGTTGTTAAATCTGTAACAAAACACTTACCATTACCTACATGTACTTGGCTTTAACTGAACATGTTTCAGTTAAATGTTCTTTTCATGTTCTTTTAGCGCTGCTATGTCCTGACTTGGAAATCTAGGTTAAAGGCCTAGGTAGGCCCTAAGGCTGAAATCGGTTCAACTACAGCCTGAAAAAGTTTGGCTGTCATTTGGTTGTGAGATACAGTATGTTCACTTTGTGAGATACCAGTAATTGTTCCTTTGCAGGAGAACATCAAAAAGCGCCTTAGTGATTATTATCATCCAAATATCATGACGTTTGTACACTGCAAGGTATGAGTCCTTATTCCTTTCATGAGATGCACCCAAATGAACTATTTATAGAATGAGACTTGTATTTGTTTGCTAATTTCCTGCAATTATATAGGATTTTGCCATGGCTAATGCTGTGTTTTGCTCAAACATAATAACATTCATTCTGCTAAAATGCACTGTCTAGCTTTTATTTTGGCGACTTATCTCTCAAATGTATATTTTTTTTTTTAGTACATACATTTATTTTTACTTTGTTGTTTGGACTTTTTTTAGTTTCCCCAAAAAATGAACCCCCTTTTTTGCCACAATATCAATCTTGTCCCATCACAGCAACTCCCCAACGGGGGTCGGAAGGCAAAGGTCGAGTCATGCTTCCTCCGAAACATGACCCGCCTAACTGCGCTTCTTAACACCCGAAGCTAGGCCAATTGTGCGCCGTCCTAGTATCCAGTATCTGGTGTGGCCACCAGCTGTATTAAGTACTACAGTGCATCTCCTCTCCTCATGGACTGCACCAGATTTGCCAGTTCTTGCTGTGAGATGTTAACCCACTTTTCCACCAAGGCACCTGCAAGTTCCAGGACATTTCTGGGGGGAATGGCCCTAGCCCTCACCTTCCGATCCAACAGGTCCCAGACGTGCTCAATGAGATTGAGATCCGGGCTCTTCGCTGGCCATGGCAGAACACTGACATTCCTGTCTTGCAGGAAATCACGCACAGAATGAGCAATATGGTTGGTGGCATTGTCATGCTGGAGGGTCATGTCAGGATGAGACTGCAGGAAGGGTACCACGAGGTGGCCACACCAGCCATTGTAGCGCAGTCTTAGGCGTCTCACAGTACAGACATTGCAATTTATTGCCCTGGGCATCTTTCTTTTGGTGTTTTTCCAGAGTCAGTAGAAAGGACACTAAAGAGGCCTAAGTTTTCATAACTGTGACCTTAATTGCCTACCGTCTAAGCTGTTAGTGTCTTAACCGGTCCACAGGTGCATGTTCATTAATTGTTTATGGTTCATTGAACAAGCATGGGAAACAGTGTTTAAACCCTTTACAATGAAGATCTGTGAAGTTATTTGGATTTTTACGAATTATCTTTGAAAGACAGGGTTCTAAAAAAGGGACGTTTTTGGTAATCCTCATGGGAAATTAATTCAATATATTAAGTGCACACACACAAAACATAAACCGGTGATTCACGTGACAAATATAATTTGTTAAGAAAAAAAAAACATTTTCAGTTGCCTGCGTGCAAGAAATTGCAGAGAAAAGTTGGTTCTCCGCAGCGAATTTGAATGGACTTTCAAAAGGGGAGGGACATTAACTACAGTGTAAAAACACTTGATACACTGGGTCTACATCTCAAAACAAGAGCAGGGCTGGCCTCTGGAAGTATATAACTGCACTGCTCTACTGCACGAGGGGGCCCCCAACAAAAAGGTCCCAGAGGGCTCACGCAGCTTAGATTGAAACGGGAAAAGCTGAGTCCTCCATCCACTCTCGGAGAAGACTTCCGTGGCCTAGTAGTGGGGGCTGAACTCAACTGATTAATGGCTCTTCTCTACAGTGCATTCGGAAGGTATTCAGACCACTCGACTTTTTCCACATTCTGGAACGTTATAGCCTTATTCAAAAAAGGATCGAAATTGGGGGTGTTCCCCCCCCCAATCTACAAACAATACCTCATAATGACAAAGCAAAAACAGGCTTTATAAATGTTTGCAAATATATTATCAATTTAAATCAAATAAAAATGTAATACCACATTTTACATAAGTATTCAGATCCTGTACTCAGTACTTTGTTGAAGCACCTTTGGCAATGATTACAGACTGGAGTCTTCTTGGGTATGAAGCTACAAGCTTGGCACACCTGTATATTTGGGAAGTTTCTCCCATTCTTCTCTGCAGATCCTGTCAAGCTCTACCCGAATGGATGGGGAAAATTGCAGCACAACTATTTTTTTTCAGGTTTCTCCAGAAATGCTCGATCGGGTTCAAGTCCAGGCTCAAGCCGGGCGACTCAAGGACATTCAGAGACTTGTCCAGAAGCCACCTCTGCATTGTCTTGGCTGTGTGCTTAGTGTTGTTGTCCTGTTGGAAGGTGAACCTTTGCCCCAGTCTGAGGTCCTGACTGCTCTGGAGCAGGTTTTCATCGAGGATCTCTGTACTTTGCTTTGTTCATCTTTGCCTCGATCCTGACTAGTCTCCCAGTCCCTGCCGCTGAAAAACATCCCCACCGCATTCTGCCACCACACTTCACCATATGAATGGTGCCAGGTTTCCTTCAGAAGTGACGCTGGCATTCAGGCCAAAGACATCAATAAGAACAGAGAATTGTGTTTCTCATGTTGCCAGTCTTTAGGTGCCTTTTGGCAAACTCCAAGTGGGCTGTCATGTGCCTTTTGCTGAGGTGTAGCATCTGTCTGGCCATTCTACCATAAAGGTCTGATTGGTGGAGTGTTGCAGAGATGGGAGAATCTTCCAGAAGGACAACCATCTCCAGAGGGACTCTGGAGCTCTGTCAGAGCCTCACCTCCCTGACCAAGGCTCTTCTCCCCCGATTGTTCAGTTTGGCCGGGCAGCCACCTTGTTCAGTTTGGCCGGGCGGCCAGCTCTTGGCGGTTCCAAACTTATTCCATTTTTAGAATGATGAAGGCCACTGTGTTTTTGGGGACCTTCAATGCTGCAGACATTTTTTGGTACCTTTCCCCAGATCTGTGCCTCGACACAATCCCGTCTCAGAGCTCTACGGACAATTCCTTCGACCTCAGGGCTTGGTTTTTGCTCTGACATGCACTGTCAACTGTGGGACCTTATATAGACAGGTGTGTGCCTTTCCAAATCATGTCCAATCAATTTAATTTAACACAGATGAACTAAAATCATGTTGTAGGAACATCAAGGTTGATCAAAGGGTCTGAATAGCTATGTAAATAAGGTGTTTTTTTATTGTTAATACATTTTCAAAAATGTCGACAAACCTGTTTTCGCTTTGTTGTTATGGGGTATTGTGTATAAATTGGAGAAAAAAAAAACTTGAATCCATTTTTAGAATAAGGCTGTAATGTAACAAAATATATAAAAAGGGAAGGGGTATGAATACCTTCAGAATGCACTGTATATTTTAGCTCATGACAGATGTATTTTTCACCGTGCCTCTGAGTCTCGCTCATAACCCATGTTGTGGAATTACCTCAAGTAAGTGCTGCATTTTAGCTTGCAAGTTTCACTTCAACAAATACCTCAGAGAGCAGCTGTGAAGAGGTCACTTGGTAACAACCAGAGTAAGAAACCAAATGACTGATTTTAAAGAACGAGGCAGTCAGACACCCTTAGTGCCCAGAACGAGTTCATTAACGGACGAATGAGACCAGACAGAAATGGAGAATAAGTTCTAAGAGAGAAGGGGAGAAAAAGTCAACTCGGAGATAGTTCAAACTTGTAAAAATAAAAAGATGTTTGTTTTGATGGGTGAGGGAGAAATAACTTGTAGTATTGGTCACCGTGACATGACAATTAGCTAACGTAACGATAAGCCAGTGTAAATGACCAGTGTTGTATCAAGGTGCTTCCCACTGAGCAGCTGTATCACGTCAATGGTGGTAGCTAATGGCCAATTTGTTCCATTCCACTTGATTATATTTAGAGTGGGAGAGCACCCTACACAAGAAATAGCCTCTCCCGCTTACATCAAACAGTAAACATTATTGGATTAAATATATGCCAAAATGTAGAGACTGCAGTGAAATAATTGCTTTAGGTAAGTGTGTAAAGGTTTGGGAATGCTGCCAGGCAGAGGCCACAAAATAACACTTACTATCTGGGTGACCTATAGCCCAGAGTCCACATGGGAAACGTCACCAGAAACTTTGTTTGTCCCTTTGGCATTGCCTTGTCAGATAATTACAAGAAAACAATTGTATTTAGAGCACTGATGCACTTGACTGGCAGGTAAAATAACATTCATCAAAAGAGTGATTGCAGACACCTACAAGTGCACTGAGAGCAGAAAAGTATTGGTCCTAGGATACAGCCTTGGGGTACACCTGTCCAGGCTAATATTATGTATTGGATCTGGCCCGAACCGTGGGTAATCAAAACAGTTCCAAGAAATACAAGGTCTTTATTGTGCTATTCACTGAAGAGCGAGCATCATAATGACAACCGTTAAAGAGAGAGTCTTGGCCCCATGATGCCTGCTTGACAGGGGATTTAGAAACGAGCACTTCAGTAAATAAGAAGCTTTGCACAACAATACCTTTATACAAGTGTTCTTAAGGGTTTTACCCATTGGCAGCAGTTACCAAATACCTGAAAAATTATATAAAAGGTGATGAGTGAAACGGTTCATTTACATAATTTATGTATTGTATTTCAGATTAGGTTAAATAAAAGAGAATATTTGATGTCCATTTCTTATTGGGTAACAGTTGTAAAACACAACCTAAACAAAACTAACTTGAATACATTTACCCTGACAGGTCAAATGCATCAACATGTTACCTGGAAAAAAAACCTGAGGCGGAGTTAACATAATCAACATTATGTCTCTCATTTTGTGGGCCTAAACCTCTTTCGAAATGTGGTGTGAACAGAAGATGAACGCAGCCACTCAAACTCAGGTCAGAAACTCAGGTCCCCTCCCCAGAAAAACATAACCACAAGCCACATACACAAGACACTGTCCTCTTAAGCAGGAAACCATAAAACGATCCTGTACACAGAATGCAATGCAAGTGGCTTGAGGCCAGGTGGCCGCCATTGTCTGGTGTTCCTCATCCAGCGTGGCGGGCTCCGCCATTCCCTGCGCTACTACTTCCTTGGGAAAATATCCAGACAGGATATGAACCAGAGGTAATGTGAGCTCAGTGCACAGAGACGGATGACTGAGGCAGAGTGAGTCAGCTGGATGGGGAGTCGAATAAAAACAGTGAACCCTGCAGTAGTACGGGCAGAGCCGATGCATTACGCTCTGGGAGATTGGATGGCTCAAGGACGTGACTCTCAGTAGGGGGCCAGCTGTACCAGCTATGCTGCTAGCCACCAACCATTCCTGCCGCTGTTCTTTAGGGGTCAGGACATGGAGGAGGGTGAGGTGGATCACTGTTGGCAGGGCGTGGACTGAGTCTTCTGACTCAACGGCACACCGTGTTACCAGACAGATGGCTCCCCAGCGTCTGGCTAAACGTTAATTCAGTGAAAGGTTGGCGTCAAAGATGCTCCACAGATTAGAAACAGCTCTGTGCCAAAAGGTGATGAATTTCTTGTGCATCTTTGCTGACACTGTCACAATGAGTCAATCCAAGAGAGAAAAACAGCTACTATATTAGGCCTACTCAGCCCAGCCTACGCAGCCCAGTCCAGCCCCCACCCCACTCAGCTCAGCCCACCCCACTCAGCTCAGCCCAGCCCACTCAGCTCAGCCCAGCCCACTCAGCTCAGCCCAGCCCACTCAGCTCAGCCCAGCCCACTCAGCTCAGCCCACTCAGCTCAGCTCAGCCCACCCCACCCCACTCAGCTCAGCTCAGCCCACCCCACTCAGCTCAGCTTAGCCCACCCCACTCAGCTCAGCCCACCCCACTCAGCTCAGCCCACCCCACTCAGCTCAGCCCAGCCCACTCAGCTCAGCCCAGCCCACTCAGCTCAGCCCAGCCCACTCAGCTCAGCTCAGCTCAGCCCACTCAGCTCAGCTCAGCCCACTCAGCTCAGCTCAGCTCAGCCCACCCCACTCAGCCGGAGTGCAACAAGTAACTGATGACATTAGCATGGTAACCGGTACAAAAGTCACGCCATCTGCTCCATTTCACCAAATCAGGGTCTAGTTCATGGACTCTGCCGGTTAAATAAAGCACAGAATAGGGTACTGAAGCATGAGCGTGACCCACTGAACTCCCTGTGTGTGTCCCCCTCAGGTCTGCTCTAGCGTGTCCAGACAATTCCCTTTAAACACAGTCGGTCACACTCCAGTAACTGCCTGGGGTCCAATGAGCAGGCCTGACGCACAGCAGAGAGCTAATGAGAAGTGTAAGGCAGCCACTGTGCAGCAGAGCAAAGGCAAGAGAGCAGAGCGCAGGCAAGAGAGCAGAGCGCAGGCAAGAGAGCAGAGCGCAGGCAAGAGAGCAGAGCGCAGGCAACAGAGCAGAGCGCAGGCAACAGAGCAGAGCGCAGGCAACAGAGCAGAGCGCAGGCAACAGAGCAGAGCGCAGGCAACAGAGCAGAGCGCAGGCAACAGAGCGCAGGCAACATGACAGACTGGGCTGATACAGCGCATCACAGTTCATCCCTGCTTGTGCCACATTATACAGCGGCAGCGAACGAACAGTGAAACGCTTCAGTTAAAAAGGCTTTGTGCAGCCAGGCGGCATGTGACACTCCAACACATAACTTGTATCCGGAAATCTTTAAAGCTGTGCTTAGACAGCTAATAATCCAGGCATGGACTGTACATAACATTACTAAATGACTACAGGGCCCAAGAATCCCAGGCCTCATCTGCGCTGCAGCTAACATACGAGTGTGACAAGTCACACACAAAAAAAACCTTTACATACCGTACTCCCTGTGACAGACCCTTTAGACAGCACACTGGATGCCCCGAGCCAACCTTTTATGGAAATGCAAAGCAACCATCACTTCAGGCTTTAGGTGGCTGTCAACGTTGCAGTTCTGAATGAAAGGGACGACGCAGAGAGAGGGAATTGAGAATGAATGCACCGTGATTATGTTGTCAGGGTAGGTTTCATGTGGCATCTTACCGCATCCTTTTTTTTTTTATGTATCCCTCGTAATGCTCCAAAACGGTCAATTATTGTCTCCTTCGGTTTTCCACATTCGGGACATGACACTGACCGCCATTGGTCACGGATAGGGTAAAAACCATGTATTGGATCTAGTGCGTAGAGGCAAGACTCAAGGGGCTTAGTATACATTAGCCACCACACACTTGAAGGCATAGAAGGTAGGTTGAAGGTCAGAGTTGATAAGAACCAACAGTGCATAACAATTTGCTAAATCTGTCGTCCCCCCTCCCCTTCTCATGGGACCTATAACTAAAAGGAGAGTAGGAAAGGAGTGAGGTCACCCAAATTGCTCTGTCACCAAATAACAGGCAGGATTTACACCAGCATTTACACCACTTGGTGAATGACAAAACACACACACGCACTGATTAAATACTAGTCTGTTGTGAAACGGTGTCAGATCAGTGAATTAAACTGCTACATCTCTACTCCGCCAGTATGAGTCACGTCCGTTGCCCTGCAGAAGCTCAGCACAAGAGGGGGAACAGGAAGTGCACAACGCTGACAAGATGAAACATTAGAAACTAAAGTTTTTAAAAACGAGGATGTAGTTTGACAAAAATAAATAAAAAGCAGACATCAAAGCAGGAAAGTAAATTCCTTTCAGACCGATCTGAGCAGAGAATAAAATGCACCCAGAATAATTTACATGGCTCTTTTTAGCAATGTCAGATTTAAAATAGCTGAGAATAACCCTCAGTGTGGCCTCTATATTTTTCACCCTCTGTCGCCACTCAATGTGAACCTAAAAAGCCCCAGAGGGTGAGAGGGTTCCCCTACACGGTTGACACAGCCTCCATCTCCTCTCGAACAAAGACTGTGGTTTGTAATCATCGCTGCGGTGATTTGACATGCTGTATATTTTCTGTCTCAAGAGTCTAGTAGGTCCCCTGGCCCATAATCAGACACACACACAGAGAGGCAGAGTGGGTTGATCAATGTGACAAACGGTGCACGTCCAAAAGTGTTCAGAGTGGGATTGATATCATAGCCCAAACCGCTTGACACTCACAAGAAGAGGAACTAAAAACAAACTGATCGAGTTGTTCCTCAACTCACACACACACACTCAAAACATCTCTCAATCCAAGTGACAGGTTCCTCTGACAACCCAATCATAGCTGTTGTTCAAGGAGGCCATCCAAAATGAGGCTACGAGAGGAAACATTTTTGGTTTTGTCCAAATGCCAACAAACTTATTTTTAGTGATGGGGGGGGGGGGGGGGGGGGAGAAACTGCCCGGGGTAAAATAACTGACAGTGACAGGCTACAACATGGGGTAGGAAAAGTAGCCTAGTGGTTAGAGAGTTGGACTAGTAACCGGAAGGTTGCAAGTTCAAACCCCCGAGCTGACAAGGTACAAATCTGTCGTTCTGCCCCTGAACAGGCAGTTAACCCCACTGATCCTAGGCCATCATTGAAAATAAGAAGTTGTTCTTAACTGACTTGCCTAGTTAAATAAAGGTTAAATAAAAAATAAAAAAAGGGCCACAGCGTAACTCGAGATGAGATGAGAGATTAAATATGACGGAGGCCCATTGATTAAAGACTGCCCATCTCTCAACCATGGATGCTTTCATGTGGCACTCACTCAACACTACCGCAGCTCACAGGAGGAGCCCGCTGTCAAAGCAGGGCGAAACAATTGTACAGGTGAACTACTCCAGTACATGTATAGTTTGCATGCATCAAGGAATACAATGTACAGGTTTGCACTCTGACCTTTCCCCTCCAACCACTGTGTTGGTAAGGGTAGGCAACAACACATCTGCCATACTGATCCTCAACACAGGGGCCCCTCAGGGGTGCATGCTTACTCCCCTCCTGTACTCCCTGTTCACCCACGACTGCGAGGCCAAGCGCGACTCCAACACTATCATTAAGTTAGCTGACGGTGGTAGGCCTGATCACCGACAACGATGAGACCTGGCAGAGTGGTGCTAGGATAACAAGCTCTCCTTCAACGTGAGCAAGACAAAGGAGATGATCATGAACTACAGGAAAAGGAGAGCCGAACACGCCCCCATTAACATCGACAAGGCTGTAGTGGAGCGGGTCGAGAAGTAAGTTCCTTAGTTTATTGGTGTCCACAACACCAATAAACTATCAAAGTCAAAACACACCAAAACCGTAGTGAAGAGGGCACGACAACACCATTTCCCCCCACAGGAGAATGAAAAGATCTGGCATTCGTCCCCAGATCCTCCAAAAGTCCTACAGCTGCACCATCGAGAGAATCCTGACCGGTTGCGTCACCGCCTGGTATGGCAACTGCTCGGCATCCGACTGCAAGGCGCTACAGAGGGTAGTGCATACAGCCCAGTACATCACTGGGGACAAGCTTCCTGCCATCCAGGACCTATATACTAGGAGTGTCAGAGGAAGGGCCCAAAAATTGTACTGTTCTCTCCGCTACCGCATGGCAAGCAATACCAGAGTGCCAAGTCTAGGTCCAAAAGGCTTCTAAAGAGCTTCTAACCCCAAGCCATAAGACTGCTTAACAATTAATAAAATTGCCACCCGGACGATTTGCGTTGACACCCCCCCCCCATTGTTTTCCTGCGCTACTCACCGTTTATTATCTATGCATAGTCACTTTACCCCTACCTACATATACACATTACCTATAATATTATTTATATAGAAAATAACCTAGAATAAAGATGTATTTGTCCCATTTGCCAAATACAACAGGTGTGGATTTGGAGTCCCACTCAAAATTAAAGTGAAAAACCACACTACAGGCTGATCCAACTTTGATGTAATGTCCTTAAAACAAGTCAAAATGAGGCTCAGTAGTGTGTGTGGCCTCCACGTGCCTGTATGACCTCCCTACAACGCCTGGACATGCTCCTGATGAGGTGGCGGATGGTGTCCTGAGGGATCTCCTCCCAGACATGGACTAAAGCATCCGCCAACTCCTGGACAGTCTGTGGTGCAACGTGGCGTTGGTGGATGGAGCGAGACATGATGTCTCAGATGTGCTCAATTGAATTCAGGTCTGGGGAACAGGCGGTCCATAGCATCAATGCCTTCCTCTTGCAGGAACTGCTGACACACTCCAGCCACATGAGGTCTAGCATTGTCTTGCATTAGGAGGAACCCAGGGCCAACCGCACCAGCATATGGTCTCACAAGGGGTCTGAGGATCTCATCTCAGTACCTAATGGCAGTCAGGCTACCTCTGGCAAGCACATGGAGGGCTGTGCGGCCCCCCAAAGAAATGCCACCCCACACCCTGACTGACCCACCGCCAAACCGGTCATGCTGGAGGATGTTGCAGGCAACAGAACGTTCTCCACGGCATGTCCAGACTGTCACGTATGGCACATGTGCTCAGTGTGAACCTGCTTTCATCTGTGAAGAGCACAGGGCGCCAGTGGCGAATTTGCCAATCTTTGTGTTCTCTGGCAAATGCCAAACGTCCTGCACGGTGTTGGGCTGTAAGCACAACCCCCACCTGTGGACGTTGGGCCCTCATGGAGTCTGTTTCTGACAGTTTGAGCAGACACATGCACATTTGTGGCCTGCTGGAGGTCATTTTGCAGGGCTCTGGCAGTGCTCCTCCTTGCACAAAGGCGGAGATAGCGGTCCTGCTGCTGGGATGTTGCCCTCCTACGGCCTCCTCCACGTCTCCTGATGTACTGGCCTGTCTCCTGGTAGCGCCTCCATGCTCTGGACACTACGCTGACAGACACAGCAAACCTTCTTGCCACAGCTCGCATTGATGTTCCATCCTGGATGAGCTGCACTACCTGAGCCACTTGTGTGGGTTGTAGACTCCGTCTCATGCTACCACTAGAGTGAAAGCACCGCCAGCATTCAAAAGTGACCAAAACATCAGCCAGGAAGCATAGGAACTGAGAAGTGGTCTGTGGTCACCACCTGCAGTACCACTCCTTTATTGAGGGATGTCTTGCTAATTGCCTAGAATTTCCATCTTTTGTCTATTCCATTTGCACAACAGCATGTGAAATTTGTCAATCAGTGTTGCTTCCTAAGTGGACAGTTTGATTTCACAGAAGTGTGATTGACTTGGAGTTACATAGTGTTGTTTAAGTGTTCCCTTTATTTTTTTCAGCGGTGACACAGAAGGGGCGTGGCTCACATGCACACACTGAAACCAGTCACTTTGTTAAGTAGGGCCACCACAGGGGCACAGGACTATCAATGCTGGGTCCTGGAGTGACCACGACGGCATAAGGCCTGACTGTAGCTCAAGTCGGTGTTGCCTAGTTACTGGGTTTTCCTCTTAAGAGTAGCCCAGGTATTTATCAAAAAAAAAATCTGTGATAAAAACAGGTTAAATAATTGATTGCCGATTAAGATGTAGTCCTAAATTAGGATCCAACTACTACGCCCCCCTAAACTCGCAATTGAGAGTCCGGCTGAGGGGAACCTATCCAGGGAGTTATAATTCAGTTGAAGACCATACCATTCTGTTGAATGGAGCCAATTTGTCCCAAGGGCATCCTTACTGGTTTATTTGGCATTGAGCATAGAAGATGCCAACCTTTCCAAACCTGGTTTCACATTGGAGTTGAAATTGTGTACAGAACAATGTGTCTCTGGCTGTAGGAGTAAACATATCTCTCCGTAGAAGACGTGACATGATTTTAGATGTGTTTCTTACATTTGGATCATTTTGAATTGTCAGGAAGTTTTATATATTTATCTGAATATTAGCTGATAATCTAGAGCCTAGCTGGCTCTGTTTGCCTGCTATCTCCCCTTTAGGCTACACACAGGCTAGCCTCCCAGCTCACACTCCAAGGTTAACCAAACTTCAGCACAGGAACATTCTACACAAGTGTTGGTGAGAATCTATAGGAAGCCTCTCAAGAGCCTCCAAAAGTCAATAAACAGTGAGAGTACAAGTGATCGAGAATCAGTCTGAAACGTGAACAATTTCATGGACTGAGAAAATCCCATGTCAACATCAGCCAGTGCAGGCCATGATAGGACTGAGCTAGACCCTTGACAGAGACTCAACTCAATCCAGCCGTGTCATCTCACCGTTGACTGGAGCCCACCTGTCGGCCTGTCCTCTCCACCAACGTCCTGCTTCCCAGATGACACCCTATTCTCCATAGGACTCTGGTCAACGGTAGTGAAAAAGGTGTAAACTTGGGATGCAGACCTGCTGCCATCATGGCTCCATGGTCGGTTATATAGGGCTCCACTGATGTCAAGGCCAACATCCGAGAACGATTAGAAAAATGGGCTGTTCCCGATGACATTACACTGGCAACAACTTGCTCTGTCCATCATTATTTCTCCCTCTCTACCCCCTATTTATGAGGTGTCATGCTAGGAAGAGATCCAGAGTTACTCTACCCCAGAACAAAACAGAGTGCTCCATGCTAGGAGAGTATTCACTTCAGTGAAAGTATCAGCATTACTTTTAGTGTAATTTATTTAAGAGCCCTCAACACAAAAAGGAGAGGGGGGGGGGGGTAAATATGGGGTTCTGAGTGTCTATAACAAAGTGGGTTGTTGTCCAGTGTTTTAAGGCCGTCCCCAACCAAAAAATAATAATAATAAAAATCGACCAATGGACTTGTCTGAATTTTATTTTTTCCATATAAGGGAAATCGTCGATCCATGTCTTCGGCACCCGGGGAACAGTGGGTTAACTGCCTTGCTCAGGGGCAGAACATATTTTTACCATGTCAGCTCGGGGATTCAATCCAGCAACATTTCGGTTACTGGTCCAATGCTCTAACATACTCACACTGTGTGTTTTTATAAAAATCAACTATATGTAGACTACGGAGCTTGTCTGATTATTTAATCACAGTGTGCTTAAAGCATGACACACATGACTCAAGAGGGAGCCAGAGATCAAGATAGTTTTTTTTTCTTCTGGTTAGGCTGTTCCCGAACCACCACCCACTGCTACTGGCCTTCACAGATTCTGCCATTAGCTCCCGGAGTTGCTGATAATAGGCTACACCAGGGGCTGGCAACCTTTTTCGATTTGGAGTGCGAATTTATCTTACCATTTCTACTGATCTGCATGTTATGGTTTTCATATGCTCATTTTCATGGAACTGTCATTTATAATAAAGACCTCATGTCTCAAAATCATTGAATTGTCATTAATAACTCAATTAAATTTACACAAATCTAAAAGTAACGTCTTTACCTCTACCAACATATTACCTCAACTAACTGGTGCCCACGCACATCAACTCTGTACCGGTACCCCCTGTACATACAGTTGAAGTTGGAAGATTACATACACTTAGGTTGGAGTCATTAAAACATGTTTTTGAACCACGCCACAAATTTCTTATTAACAAACTATAATTTTGGCAAGTCGGTTAGGACATCTACTTTGTGCATGACACAAGTAATTTTTCCAACAATTGTTTACAGACAGATCATTTCACTTATAACTCACTGTATCACAATTCCAGTGGGCCAGAAGTGTACATACACTAAATTGACTGTGCCTTTAAACAACTTGGAAAATTCCAGAAAATGTCATGGCCTGAGAAGCTTCCGATAAATGATTTCAATTAGCCTGAGTCAATTGGTTAAGTACCTGTGGATGTATTTCAAGGCCTTCCTTCAAACTCAGTGCCTCAGCCAAGACCTCAGGAAAAACATTGTAGACCTCCACAAGTCTGGTTCATCCTTGGGAGCAATTTCCAAACGCCTGAAGGTACCACGTTCATCTGTACAAACAATAGTACGCACATAAAAACACCATGGTACCACGCAGCTGTCATACCCCTCAGGAAGGATACGTGTTCTGTCTGCTAGAGATGAATGTACTTTGTTGCGAAAAGTGCAAATCGATCCCAGAACAGCAGCAAAGGACCTTTGAAGATGCTGGAGGAAACAGGTACTAAAGTATCTATATACACAGTAAAACGAGTCCTATATCAACATAACCTGAAAGGCTGCTCAGCAAGGAAGAAGCCACTGCTCCAAAACCACCATAAAAATGCCAGACTACGGTTTCCAACTGCACATGGGGACAAAGATCGTACTATTTGGAGAAATGTCCTCTGGTCTGACGAAACAAAACTGGAACTGTTTGGCCATAATGACCATCATTATGTTTGGAGGAAAAAGGGGGAGGCGTGCAAGCTGAAGAACACCATCGCAACCGTGATGCACGGGGGTGGCAGCATCATGCTGTTGGGGTGCTTTGCTGCAGGAGGGGCTGGTGCACGTCGCAAAATAGATGGCATCATGAGGTTGGAAAATGATATGGATATATTGAAGCAACATCAAGACATCAGTCAGGAAGTTAAAGCTTGGTCGCAAATGGGTCTTCCAAACGGACAATGACCCCAAGCATACTTCCAAAGTTGTGTCAAAATGGCTTAAGGACAACAAAGTCAGGGTATTGGAGTGGCCATCACAAAGCTCTGACCTCAATCCTATAGAAAATGTGTTGTTGGTTAAGGACTTGTAAAGCAAGCATTTCACTGTAAGGTCTACCTACACCTGTGGAATTTCGGCACGTGACAAATAAAATGTCATTTCTATTGCCAACTATGTCAAAAAATAACTTTACATAAAGCCAACAAATAAAAACATGGCAGCCTGCAGGTAGAAAGCACCCTGGTAAAAATACAGCTACAAATGGCCTGTCTGCGAGGAACTTCAAACACTGCATAAAATATTCTGGATCCTCAGTTTCTGCGCCAGTGCGTTCCAGACAGACACAGCTGTATTTGCGCAAAGGATAAGTAATGAGCTAGGCCTATTTGATGACGTTTCCACCGATTCTGAGCGTGACTTTTTTTTCAGAAATACTATCAGATCTCCAAATGAGCACATTTATAAGCCTACATTTGCATGCAGGCCAGGTAGTCTAGGCATAATTCTGTGCGTAATCAGGTGCGAGTCCTTACTCAACATTGACAGGAGCGTTCCAAACAAAACACAATGAATAAATTGACAAGTCGTAAATGGAATGAAAAACTAAAACTTGTTTATCACAAGCGTAGCCTAAGTTGTGCACTCCGCAAACAACGTGTCCACTACGACAATGACAACTTTAAAAAGAATAAGAAGAAAAATAATAAATTGAATGCCTTTCACAGAAATTACAGTAACCAAACAAACATTGGATATCTGAAATTATGGTAATTAAAGGCAAATGCACTACTGGTGAGCCATTCCTGCAGTCATGACTAAAAGTAAAAAAAATTAAAGATATATATATATATATATATATATTTTTTTTTTAAATCAACCAGTAGGCACTAATGAAACATATTAAAAAGGATTCCTCCCTCCATGCCAGTTCTCTCTGGCGCAGTTCTCCCCCCTGCCACCCTCCTCCCCCCACCCTGCCCTTCCCCAAACTCCACATTTACCTTCTGAACACAACCGCGAGAGATGTTTTTACATACAAGTAAACATTTCCAGGAATAGCATACCTCACACTAGCCTTGGCAAGAGGAGGCCTTCACTACACAACATTGAGTATGACCGCACTGCTGCAGAATGCCACGGGAATGTGTAACATGATGGCAGTCTTCCAGAAACAGCCCTCAGTCCCTCAGCGCTACTCAGTTTTCTAACACTTGAGTTTTGTTTACATCTTAACATGATGCCCATTGACACCCCATTGAGAGTGAATGGATAAACACCTTGGCTGGACACTACACTACACAGATAAGGTTTATACATTGAGCTAGGCCCCCCAACATTTGAAGTGAATTTAAAACAAATCTCTTACCCATCCTCATCTCCATCCATGGGAATGGCTATCCCGAACAGGCTGTTGACGGTGGGAGTGGCCAGCTGCAAGCTCTCAGGGATGAAAGGCCTCATGCCATCTTTTCCAGGGGTTGCATTGGGCTGAGGAAGGGTGTCCGACCTCCTGCGGCTGTCGTCCCCCTGGCTGGCCGTGGGAAGGCCCTGCCCGGCTGTGGCCTCACCGCGAGCTACCTGGGCCAGGGGGAGTCCTCCTGGGTCAGGGGCCTGGCTTGGCATGCCTGGGGGGGTGTTGGTGGCACTGGACACTGTGGCAGGCACATTCTGGACAGCGGAGGCCCTGCCCATTCCTCCTGAAGGCTGAGGATGACTCACCGGCTGCTGTAGGGCAGGAGACATAACGGCCCCGCTGGCTACCTGCAGCAACAGGCCATGGGTCGAGGCTAATGGACTGCCGTGCAAAGACCCAGACAGCTCTCCAGCCTGAGGGGTGTTGACAGACGAGGGGCCCTGACTCGACAGAGGCCCCACAGAGAGGGAGGCCATGGGGTGGGCTTGAGGGTTGGAGCCCTGAGGCTGTAGAGGGGCTAAGTGCTGCTGTCGGTAGTCCAGCTGACTGGGGTGCATTCCAGAGGGATGAGCGGAGTAGGCAAACTGCTGGGCCTGCGTGGCAAGAGGCACAAGGGGCGATTTTTGCAGCATGCCACCTTGGGGCACGCCATTGAGGCCAATAGGGTGAAGCATTTGGGGGACAGCGGGCTGCACGTTGGCCTGTGCCTGCGATACCGTCGCTGAGTACCCTGTGGGCTGTAAGGCATTCGCCCCACTCCCTGTCTGGGGCTCTTGGCTGTAGCCTTGCTGCTGAAGCTCCGGAGGGTGGCCATGGTGGAAAGTGTAGTAGCCACTATCACCTGTGGACTCCTGAGCCTGTGTGGAGAGAGTACTAGGAGCAACCACATTGCTTCCTGTGGTCCCTAGCCCACTGTCTGCATTGTGGTCAATAGTGACAGCGTGTTTTATGCTATCCACAGTCCTGCTCATGCTAGAGCCCTCTGAATCTCTCTCATAGAACTCAATACATGTCCATCTGCCCCGTCTGAAGGGCTCTCCTGTACTGTGGTCAAGTTTAATGACCCTGAAACGTGAACTACAGCTTGTCGTCGTTGTAGAGCTAGGCGCCGCGGGGGTCGTTTGAGATACACTTGGGGAAACATTTGCAGCAGGGCCAGCGTTGACTGTTGTCAGCTGCTGGGTGGCAGAGGTTGGAATGGAGGGCTGACTCGCAGCTGGTACAGGAACACTACCCCCTAAAAATTGTGGGTTGATATGGCTCAGGCCTGTACTTCTAAGAGCATGGCTCCCATTAAAAGGACCTGTTGCAGCTACTGGCTGCCCCTCTTGAAGTAAATGTAAGGCCATGACAGCTGCCTCCGCCTCCCCTGCATTGTTTAAAGTCTCCTCAGATGAACTTCGATCACATACTCCCGGATCGACCAGGGACACGTCGAATATTTTGGATGACACATCCTCGGTCCTGGATTCGTCCGGGTCGTCCAGACTCTCGGTGTCATCCGTGATGCTACTGGCCGCCACCTGAGCCTGTGTCACACTCGTAATCTGAAAACAACTCTTCTTCTTTGCTGGCATTTTTGACATGTTGAATATCTTTGCTAGTCACTCAAGTGACTGTCTATTTCCTTGATAAGCGTTTCGTCTGAGCTCAATAAGTGATAGCTTTTAACGAGCTAGCTAAAGAATTCACAGATTATAGCAGGCAAGTATGCGACATATTCCTTGTTCCCCTCTCCTGTTGAAGATTGTCTGTTAAAAAAAAAAAAAAAACAGCCCACCGTCCGAAATCGGACAGAGTAACGTTAGCTTGTCGCTGTGTGACAAGTATCCCGATATCACCACCTCCTCTCCTCCAGTTCTTCCCGAACCTGGCCTCCTGCGTGCGTTATTGTCCCGGCCCCGGAGTTGTAAGCAGCCCCTTGTTGCAGTTACCGCTCACCAGCTGCTACCAACACTTTAGTCTGAGGCGGGCTCCGTTCACCACTCTCCCTTTTAGCTGGCTAGCTAATGTAGCTCAAAGCTAACCAAATAATAGCTATCGGTGTCGTTAGTTCGATCCTTACCTATAAACAAGCCTGTACGACATCATGTAAACAAGTCCTAATGTTCTTCCAAATCTTCACATTGAATCTATATCCTCCGATAGACAGAAATACCTGAATTTAAGAAAGTTTATCTTCCTCGTCCTCTGGTTCTCTCACTATTTAGAGCTGCTGCTATGTCACAAACCTACTTACTAGCAGCAAGCTAACTGCCGCTCTGCTCTTCCTCTTACCACTCGACAAGATGGCAAAAAAGAAAACGAACAGCACTCTGGGAGGGTTGCGCATTGACTTACGTAAATCATTGGAGAATTCGAATGGGATACGCTGATTTACTTTTTAAATCGTAAAAATGAATGAAAACGAAAATGTGCTTCTTTTGTTGTCTTAATTTAAGTTTGGTTGTTAGGCATAATGTCAGAAGTGTGGTTAACTATTAGGTTTAAAATCAGATTTTAGGAAAATATATTGTAGAAATCGGTGGGGTTTATGACTTTGTGGCTGTGTTAACTAGTGACGACCATTCAGCAGGGACACATCATACCACAGATAGAACAAACCCTTTAACCGTGCTGTGCTGTATTTGGCCACACTCTTTTCGATACAGTTACGAACGGAAATTATTTTTCGTAGCAGGTTAGGAGAGCATTTTCGCTAACCCTAACCTAATTCTCATAACCAGTTGCCTAAGTTCTCCTAACCAGTTGCCTAGGTTCTCCTAACCTGCTATGAAAATGTAACTTCCTGTTGTAGCTGTATCAAAGTGCCGTGAAAAGAGCGTTTATCGTATTCTGAAAGAATTTGATATCCCAAACCGGGACACACTTTTTCATGCCACTTCGATTCAGCTACGACCTGGAGTGATTTTTATAACAGGTAAGGTGAACATTTTCCCCAACCTTAACTTCCGGCTGTGGTGGTCTCAATGGCGTTTCTCATCTCAAACCAGTGTCAAATGCTGCGTTCATGTGCTATCGGAAACTCAGAAGTTAAAATAAACATAAATTATTTACGTAAATTAACAAACGTTATTTATGTAGAGCGCATGTGTCAAACTCAGTGGAGGCTGCTGAGGAGAGGATGACTCAATAATGTCTGGAACAGAGCGAATCAAACATATGGAAACCATGTATTTGATACATTCCACTAATTCCTGCCATGAACACAAGTCCATTCTCCCCAATTAAGGTGCCACCAACCTGCGGTCAAACTCATTCCACGGAGGGCCGAGTGGTTTTCACTCCTCCCTTGTACTTTATTAATTAAGGTCACTAATTAGTAAGGAACTCCACTCACCTGGTTTTTTAAGGTCTTAATTGAAAGGAAAAAACAAAAACCTGCAAACACTTGGCCTTCCATGGAATGAGTTTGACACTCCTGGCATAGAGCTTCCTATTGGTTGATTCTGATACTTACCAAGAAATTCAGGATCATCTTTCTACAACGATAAGCACGTCCTAAATTTCGGCGTTCCGACTAGCACATGAATGTGGCATGACTTGCTTACTCGTTGTTAAAATGCCGCCTTCCCATTGCGTTGGAAACTCTGAAATTTCCAATTTTCTAATATAGGTGGAAGATTTGGATCCCTAGTTTTCCACTTGGGCGGTATCAGAATAAACCAATAGAAAGCTCTACACAAATAATTTACGTTCCATTTTACTCGGAGGTCCCGAGTGTCCAACATGACATGAATGCGGTAAAAGATGATGGCCGAGTTTACCACTTGAGAAGTATCAGAATCAACCAATAGGAAGCTCAACGCAAATAACTTACATTCTAACTCAGAGGTCCTGAGTTTCTGACATGACTTGAACTCGGCATCAAACACTGGGCTATATGTTGGATCTCAAATAAATGTTCTCTACTGAGCCACCCATGTCTCGGAGTTGAGCTTGCTAGACACGTGAAAGTGTGTGCCACAGTCAATGGAGGCTGCTGGGGGGGAGGACGGCTCATAATAATGGCTGGAATGGAGCGATTGGAATGGCATCAAACACATGAAAACCATGTGTTTGATGTATTTTATACCGTTCTACTGATTCCCCTCCAGCCATTACCACGAGCCCGTCCTCCCCAATTAAGGTGCCACCAACCTCCCATTGCCATAATGAATCCAGGTACGATGATTCAGCTTGACTTCAATCTTTTGTTCAATAGAAAAATGACTCATGACCATGATTCACAGATTTAAAAAAAAAAAAAAATTATTTTACCTTTATTTAACTAGGCAAGTCAGTTAAGAACAAATTCTTATTTTCAATGACGGCCTAGGAACAGTGGGTTAACTGCCTGTTCAGGGGCAGAACGACAGATTTGTACCTTGTCAGCTCGGGGGTTTGAACTTGCAACCTTCCGGTTACTAGTCCAACGCTCTAACCACTAGGCTACGCTGCCGCCCCTCAGTTTCTTTTCCCATGCAGCCTGATTGGATATATCCATTATAGATATTGCAATGTCAAAGCAATGAAAATGCAATATAGATTTTTATTTTTTTTAAATATTTTAATGATTTTATCAACCTAATATGACACACATCATTTAGATTAGGCCACCCCACTAAGCATTTAGCGTCAGTCACTGTCCTTTTTGGATGTCTTTTGTTGGTCCTCTGTCTTTTTGGGGTCTTTTTTTGGTGCAGTCCAGACCGACCTTGATTTCTCAACGTCAAACAGATGCAGATTTTTGGTCCAGTTCAGACCAGACTAGACCTGAACCAATCATAGATATCCACAGATGTCCAGTCTATATTTGGTCCAAACTTAGACGTTCAAATTTGGTCCGGACTGGCCATGATTTATTCTGAAAATAGACATCTATAATTATACAACAAAGACATGTCAATTATTTACGTATTTAATCATATTTGATATGCAAATACTTTTTGATAAACTTTTTATTTTTGAATAGCTTAATAGAATGCAGATTAAGTCTTCATATCATGTATTGGATTTTTTTTCTCTAAATTGACAAAAAAAAACTGTGTTGTCAACAAAAGTTAGATAGCTAATGCTAGTGCTCGCTATCCGGTGTGTGTTTTCATCTGAATTACACTTACTGACTCTGGGTTGTTTTTCACCAACAGTGACTCAAGAGGAGGGTTTGCATACAGAGGTGGCAGTGAGACAGTTTTTTCGTTGCTCGGGAGGATAATTCTGAAGTAAGGAGTGGGCTGTACTCTCTGTGTAGCTAAAACTTCATCACAGAGTCCCAATACAGAGAATCTGCAAACAGACTTGCTGACCTGACCACCAGCTCCGACCACCAGCTCCGACCTCCAGCTCCGACCACCAGCTCCGACCACCAGCTCCGACCACCAGCTCCGACCACCAGCTCCGATCACCAGCTCCGACCACCAGCTCCGACCACCAGCTCCGACCACCAGCTCCGACCACCACTTCTGCTGACCATCTAGCTATGAGCTTCCAGATCCTCTCATGACCACAGCTGTCCGGGCTGCTGGAGGCTTCAAGAAGCACACGGTATAAAAGTTTAATAAAGTATTATTATTAATGATGGTGATTGGTTCAGATTTCCGGGGCATTTCTGAACCAATCACAGACATCTATGTTTCACAAGTTTGGACAGCGCAGCACAGTACAGTAGAGCACAGCAGAGTACAGCACAGCAGAGTACAGCACAGTACAGTAGAGCACCGCAGAGTACAGCACAGTACAGTAGAGCACAGCAGAGTACAGCACAATACAGTAGAGCACAGCACAGTACAGCACAGTACAGCACAGTACATTAGAGTACAGCACAGTACATTAGAGTACAGCACAGTACAGTAGAGCACAGCAGAGTACAGCACAGTACAGTAGAGCACAGCAGAGTACAGCACAGTACAGTAGAGCACAGCAGAGTACAGCACACTACAGCACAGCACAGAACATACAGTAGAGTACAGTCAGTGGTGTGAAAGTACTTAAGTAAAAAATACTTGAAAGTACGACTTAAGTCTTTTTTGGGGGTTTCTATACTTTCCTTTGCTATTTATATTTTTGACAACTTTTACGTTTACTTCACTACATTCCGAAATAAAATAATGTACTTTTCTCTCCATACATTTTCTCTGACAACCAAAAGTACTCGTTACATTTCGAATGCTTAGCAGGACAGGAAAATGGTCAAATTCACACACTTATCAAGAGAACATCCCTGGTCATCCCTACTGCCTCTGATCTGTAAGACTCCCTAAACACATGATTTGTTTGTAAATGATGTCTGAGTGTTGGAGCGTACCCCTGTCTGAGTGTTGGAGCGTACCCCTGTCTGAGTGTTGGAGCGTACCCCTGTCTGAGTGTTGGAGCGTACCCCTGTCTGAGTGTTGGAGCGTACCCCTGTCTGAGTGTTGGAGCGTACCCCTGTCTGAGTGTTGGAGCGTACCCCTGTCTGAGTGTTGGAGCGTACCCCTGTCTGAGTGTTGGAGCGTACCCCTGTCTGAGTGTTGGAGCGTACCCCTGTCTGAGTGTTGGAGCGTACCCCTGTCTGAGTGTTGGAGCGTACCCCTGTCTGAGTGTTGGAGCGTACCCCTGTCTGAGTGTTGGAGCGTACCCCTGTCTGAGTGTTGGAGCGTACCCCTGTCTGAGTGTTGGAGCGTACCCCTGTCTGAGTGTTGGAGCGTACCCCTGTCTGAGTGTTGGAGCGTACCCCTGTCTGATTGTTGGAGCGTACCCCTGTCTGAGTGTTGGAGCGTACCCCTGTCTGATTGTTGGAGCGTACCCCTGTCTGAGTGTTGGAGCGTACCCCTGTCTGAGTGTTGGAGCGTACCCCTGTCTGAGTGTTGGAGCGTACCCCTGTCTGAGTGTTGGAGCGTACCCCTGTCTGAGTGTTGGAGCGTACCCCTGTCTGAGTGTTGGAGCGTACCCCTGTCTGAGTGTTGGAGCGTACCCCTGTCTGAGTGTTGGAGCGTACCCCTGTCTGAGTGTTGGAGCGTACCCCTGTCTGAGTGTTGGAGCGTACCCCTGTCTGAGTGTTGGAGCGTACCCCTGTCTGAGTGTTGGAGCGTACCCCTGTCTGAGTGTTGGAGCGTACCCCTGTCTGAGTGTTGGAGCGTACCCCTGTCTGAGTGTTGGAGCGTACCCCTGTCTGAGTGTTGGAGCGTACACCTGTCTGAGTGTTGGAGCGTACCCCTGTCTGAGTGTTGGAGCGTACCCCTGTCTGAGTGTTGGAGCGTACCCCTGTCTGAGTGTTGGAGCGTACCCCTGTCTGAGTGTTGGAGCGTACCCCTGTCTGAGTGTTGGAGCGTACCCCTGTCTGAGTGTTGGAGCGTACCCCTGTCTGAGTGTTGGAGCGTACCCCTGTCTGAGTGTTGGAGCGTACCCCTGTCTGAGTGTTGGAGCGTACCCCTGTCTGAGTGTTGGAGCGTACCCCTGTCTGAGTGTTGGAGCGTACCCCTGGCTATCCGTAAATTAAAATAAACAAGAAAATAATGCAGTCTGGTTTGCTTAATAAGGAATTTGAAATTATTAATACTTTTACTTTACATATTAAATTATATTTTAGCAATTACAAATACTCAAGTAGTATATTACTGGGTGACTTTCAATTTTACTTTAGTCATTTTCTGTTAAGGTATCTTTACTTTTACTCAGGTATGACAATTGGGTACTTTTTCCACCACTGAGTACAGTAGAGCACAGCACAGTACATCAGAACACAGCACAATACAGTACAGTAGAGCATAGCAGAGTACAGTACAGTAGAGCCCAGTACAGTAGAGTACAGTACAGTAGAGCCCAGTACAGTAGAGTACAGTACAGTAGAGCCCAGTACAGTAGAGTACAGTACAGTAGAGCCCAGTACAGTAGAGTACAGTACAGTAGAGCCCAGTACAGTAGAGTACAGTACAGTAGAGCCCAGTACAGTAGAGTACAGTACAGTACAGTACAGTAGAGCCCAGTACAGTAGAGTACAGTACAGTAGAGCCCAGTACAGTAGAGTACAGTACAGTAGAGCCCAGTACAGTAGAATACAGTACAGTACAGTACAGTACAGTACAGTACAGTACAGTACAGTAGAGTACAGTAGAGCACAGCAGAGTACAGTACAGTACAGTACAGTACAGTACAGTACAGTAGAGCACAGCAGAGTACAGCACAGCAGAGTACAGCACAGTACAGTAGAGCACCGCAGAGTACAGCACAGTACAGTAGAGCACAGCAGAGTACAGCACAATACAGTAGAGCACAGCACAGTACAGCACAGTACAGCACAGTACATTAGAGTACAGCACAGTACATTAGAGTACAGCACAGTACAGTAGAGCACAGCAGAGTACAGCACAGTACAGTAGAGCACAGCAGAGTACAGCACAGTACAGTAGAGCACAGCAGAGTACAGCACACTACAGCACAGCACAGAACATACAGTAGAGTACAGTCAGTGGTGTGAAAGTACTTAAGTAAAAAATACTTGAAAGTACGACTTAAGTCTTTTTTGGGGGTTTCTATACTTTCCTTTGCTATTTATATTTTTGACAACTTTTACGTTTACTTCACTACATTCCGAAATAAAATAATGTACTTTTCTCTCCATACATTTTCTCTGACAACCAAAAGTACTCGTTACATTTCGAATGCTTAGCAGGACAGGAAAATGGTCAAATTCACACACTTATCAAGAGAACATCCCTGGTCATCCCTACTGCCTCTGATCTGTAAGACTCCCTAAACACATGATTTGTTTGTAAATGATGTCTGAGTGTTGGAGCGTACCCCTGTCTGAGTGTTGGAGCGTACCCCTGTCTGAGTGTTGGAGCGTACCCCTGTCTGAGTGTTGGAGCGTACCCCTGTCTGAGTGTTGGAGCGTACCCCTGTCTGAGTGTTGGAGCGTACCCCTGTCTGAGTGTTGGAGCGTACCCCTGTCTGAGTGTTGGAGCGTACCCCTGTCTGAGTGTTGGAGCGTACCCCTGTCTGAGTGTTGGAGCGTACCCCTGTCTGAGTGTTGGAGCGTACCCCTGTCTGAGTGTTGGAGCGTACCCCTGTCTGAGTGTTGGAGCGTACCCCTGTCTGAGTGTTGGAGCGTACCCCTGTCTGAGTGTTGGAGCGTACCCCTGTCTGAGTGTTGGAGCGTACCCCTGTCTGAGTGTTGGAGCGTACCCCTGTCTGAGTGTTGGAGCGTACCCCTGTCTGAGTGTTGGAGCGTACCCCTGTCTGAGTGTTGGAGCGTACCCCTGTCTGAGTGTTGGAGCGTACCCCTGTCTGAGTGTTGGAGCGTACCCCTGTCTGAGTGTTGGAGCGTACCCCTGTCTGAGTGTTGGAGCGTACCCCTGTCTGAGTGTTGGAGCGTACCCCTGTCTGAGTGTTGGAGCGTACCCCTGTCTGAGTGTTGGAGCGTACCCCTGTCTGAGTGTTGGAGCGTACCCCTGTCTGAGTGTTGGAGCGTACCCCTGTCTGAGTGTTGGAGCGTACCCCTGTCTGAGTGTTGGAGCGTACCCCTGTCTGAGTGTTGGAGCGTACCCCTGTCTGAGTGTTGGAGCGTACCCCTGTCTGAGTGTTGGAGCGTACCCCTGTCTGAGTGTTGGAGCGTACCCCTGTCTGAGTGTTGGAGCGTACCCCTGTCTGAGTGTTGGAGCGTACCCCTGTCTGAGTGTTGGAGCGTACCCCTGTCTGAGTGTTGGAGCGTACCCCTGTCTGAGTGTTGGAGCGTACCCCTGTCTGAGTGTTGGAGCGTACCCCTGTCTGAGTGTTGGAGCGTACCCCTGTCTGAGTGTTGGAGCGTACACCTGTCTGAGTGTTGGAGCGTACCCCTGTCTGAGTGTTGGAGCGTACCCCTGTCTGAGTGTTGGAGCGTACCCCTGTCTGAGTGTTGGAGCGTACCCCTGTCTGAGTGTTGGAGCGTACCCCTGTCTGAGTGTTGGAGCGTACCCCTGTCTGAGTGTTGGAGCGTACCCCTGTCTGAGTGTTGGAGCGTACCCCTGTCTGAGTGTTGGAGCGTACCCCTGTCTGAGTGTTGGAGCGTACCCCTGTCTGAGTGTTGGAGCGTACCCCTGTCTGAGTGTTGGAGCGTACCCCTGGCTATCCGTAAATTAAAATAAACAAGAAAATAATGCAGTCTGGTTTGCTTAATAAGGAATTTGAAATTATTAATACTTTTACTTTACATATTAAATTATATTTTAGCAATTACAAATACTCAAGTAGTATATTACTGGGTGACTTTCAATTTTACTTTAGTCATTTTCTGTTAAGGTATCTTACTTTTACTCAGGTATGACAATTGGGTACTTTTTCCACCACTGAGTACAGTAGAGCACAGCACAGTACATCAGAACACAGCACAATACAGTACAGTAGAGCATAGCAGAGTACAGTACAGTAGAGCCCAGTACAGTAGAGTACAGTACAGTAGAGCCCAGTACAGTAGAGTACAGTACAGTAGAGCCCAGTACAGTAGAGTACAGTACAGTAGAGCCCAGTACAGTAGAGTACAGTACAGTAGAGCCCAGTACAGTAGAGTACAGTACAGTAGAGCCCAGTACAGTAGAGTACAGTACAGTACAGTACAGTAGAGCCCAGTACAGTAGAGTACAGTACAGTAGAGCCCAGTACAGTAGAGTACAGTACAGTAGAGCCCAGTACAGTAGAATACAGTACAGTACAGTACAGTACAGTACAGTACAGTACAGTACAGTACAGTAGAGTACAGTAGAGCACAGCAGAGTACAGTACAGTACAGTACAGTACAGTACAGTACAGTACAGTACAGTACAGTACAGTAGAGTACAGTACAGTACAGTACAGTAGAGTACAGTACAGTAGAGCATAGCAGAGTACAGCACAGTACAGTAGAGCCCAGTAGAGTACAGTACAGTAGAGCACAGCACAGTACAGTACAGTACAGTAGAGTACAGTAGAGTACAGCACAGTACAGCAGAGTACAGCACAGCAGAGTACAGTACAGCACAGTAGAGTACAGTACAGCACAGTAGAGTACAGTACAGTACAGTAGAGTACAGCACAGTAGAGCAGAGTACAGTAGAGCATAGCAGAGTACAGCACCGTACAGTAGAGTACAGTATAGTACAGTAGAGTACAGCAGAGTACAGTAGAGTACAGTAGAGCACAGCAGAGTACAGTAGAGTACAGTAGAGCACAGCAGAGTATAGTAATGAAAAGTAGTATAGTACAGTAGAGTACAGTACAGTACAATACAGTACAGTAGAGCACAGCAGAGTACAGTAGAGTAGAGTACAGTAGAGTAGAGTACAGTACAGTAGAGCACAGTACAGTAGAGTACAGTAGAGTATAGTAATGAAAAGTAGTATAGTACAGTAGAGTACAGTACAGTACAATACAGTATAGCACAGTAGAGTACAGTACAGTACAATACAGTATAGCAGGTAAAGGTAAGGTAAAGACAATTATAGTGTACTGTATTGCACTCTACTCTAATGTACTCTACTAGGGCAGCGAGCCTAGCAGTTACAAGGGTTGGGACAGTAGCCAAAAGGTTGCTGGTTCAAATCCCCAAGCTGACTTGATGAAAAATATGTTGATGTGCACTTGAGCAAGACAACTTAAACCTACAAGTCGCTCTGGATAAGCGGGTCTGCTAAAATGTATACTCTACTGCACACTGCTTTACTGTCCGATACACGTATTGTACTGTGTTCTATTGTACTAAACCACGCTTTACATTGCTGTTCAATCTTGTGAAACATAGCCTAGACATCTATGATAAGTTTTAATCTGACTCTGGTCCACAACGACCAAATCTGTTCTGGTTTGCTGGCAAAGCTCATTAGAAAAATAAGTTGTTTTTTTGTTGTTCATTCAGCAGATGCTCTTAACCAGAGTGACTTTACAATCAGTGCATTCAACTAAGGTAGATAAACAACACCATATGACAGTCATCTGTAACTGTTACTCAAAATGTTATTGTAGTTTGAAGTGGTCTGTTGGTTTATTCTGTAGGTTGGACGATTTTGAACATCAAAGCTTTTGAAACAGCTACAATAAGTGCATGTGATAGATGGGAGCAATAATACATTTTTTTGTTGTACTCCTGTGTGGCTCAGTTGGTAGAGCATGATGCTTTCAATGCCAGAGTTGTGGGTTTGATTCCCACAGGGGACCAGTTCGATATTGTAATACAAATGTAAGTCGCTCTGGATAAGGGTGTATGCGACAATATCTAAATGTTGTCTCCTCTTTCCTATTAAGAGTTGTGAAAAACTGTTATTTTGAAATAATGTATACTTAATTGAGAATGTATTTTATTTGAAATATTGACCATAGTATACATTTTTTATTTAACCAGGCAAGTCAGTTAAGAACAAATTCTTATTTTCAATGACGGCCAAGGAACAGTGGGTTAACTGCCTGTTCAGAGGCAGAATGACAGATTTGTCAGCTCAGGGATTTGAACTTCCAACCTTTCGGTTACTAGTCCAATGCTCTAACCACTAGGTTACCCTGCCGCCTCTACACTCTAACAACTAGGTTACCCTGCCGCCTCTACACTCTAACCACTAAGCTACCCTGCCGCCTCTACACTCTAACCACTAGGCTACCCTGCCGCCTCTACACTCTAACCACTAGGCTACCCTGCCGCCTCTACACTCTAACCACTAGGCTACCCTGCCGCCTCTACACTCTAACCACTAGGCTACCTTGCCGCCTCTACACTCTAACCACTAGGCTACCCTGCCGCCTCTACACTCTAACCACTAGGCTACCTGCCGCCTCTACACTCTAACCACTAGGCTACCTGCCGCCTCTACACTCTAACCACTAGGCTACCCTGCCACCTCTACACTCTAACCACTAGGCTACCCTGCCGCCTCTACACTCTAACCACTAGACTACCTGCCGCCTCTACACTCTAACCACTAGGCTACCCTGCCACCTCTACACTCTAACCACTAGGCTACCTGCCGCCTCTACACTCTAACCACTAGGCTACCCTGCCACCTCTACACTCTAACCTCTAAGGCTACGCTGCCACCTCTACACTCTAACCACTAGGCTACCCTGCCACCTCTACACTCTAACCACTAGGCTACCCTGCCGCCTCTACACTCTAACCACTAGGCTACCCTGCCGCCTCTACACTCTAACCACTAGGCTACCCTGCCGCCTCTACACTCTAACCACTAGGCTACCTGCCGCCTCTACACTCTAACCACTAGGCTACCTGCCGCCTCTACACTCTAACCACTAGGCTACCCTGCCACCTCTACACTCTAACCTCTAAGGCTACGCTGCCACCTCTACACTCTAACCACTAGGCTACCCTGCCACCTCTACACTCTAACCACTAGGCTACCCTGCCGCCTCTACACTCTAACCACTAGGCTACGCTGCCACCTCTACACTCTAACCTCTAAGGCTACGCTGCCACCTCTACACGCTAACCACTAGGCTACCCTGCCACCTCTACACTCTAACCACTAGGCTACCCTGCCGCCTCTACACTCTAACCACTAGGCTACCCTGCCGCCTCTACACTCTAACCACTAGGCTACCCTGCCACCTCTACACTCTAACCACTAGACTACCTGCCGCCTCTACACTCTAACCACTAGGCTACCCTGCCACCTCTACACTCTAACCACTAGGCTACCTGCCGCCTCTACACTCTAACCACTAGGCTACCCTGCCACCTCTACACTCTAACCACTAGACTACCTGCCGCCTCTACACTCTAACCACTAGGCTACCCTGCCGCCTCTACACTCTAACCACTAGGCTACCCTGCCGCCTCTACACTCTAACCACTAGGCTACCCTGCCACCTCTACACTCTAACCACTAGGCTACCCTGCCGCCTCTACACTCTAACCACTAGGCTACCCTGCCGCCTCTACACTCTAACCACTAGGCTACGCTGCCACCCCCAATGAAGATAAAATACTTTTCAATGTCTGTAAATTAGATATTTTTAACGTCTGGAAAATACATATTTCAACCTTTCATTCAGCACTAAAAAGGCACCTTGTTTCAATGTCTGAAAGACTCGTGTTCATCGCTGAGAAAATATATATTTTCATCATCTGGAAAATACGTATTTTTGACGTCCACATAAGACATTTCTAAACTTTCATTCACCGCCTGAAATGCACACGATGTGACGGAAAAGACATCTAAAATACGTATTTTCAATGTCATTTTGCTTACTGGGACTCTATTAAACATCCAATTTTATAAGCAAACATTATGACACGCCACCACAGTCTGTAGAAAAGCTATTGCCCAACTACAGTAGTTGTGCCGGCAAGTATGCAACACAGACTCCAGATCTGCTCCAAAATAGCCATAAAAATGTTCTCCGTTGCAAAGCGAAGTTTTGTGCCAGTAATCTGTTATATTCATCTGAAGCGAATGAAAAACAGTTTTTTTTTCTTCTGCAAAAACAACTGTAGGCCTAGTTCAATTTTTCTGATGTATCTGGATATAGTTAGAGTCAGATTTATCCAAAACTTTCCCTGATGAAGCACAATGGTACTTATAGTTGATATTTGAAGAAAACAAAGTGTGTGAGTGTTTGGATTAGACTTATAACATGGAGGTCCCAGCAGCTGTCAGTCCAACATCTTAGCCATAAAATAGATGTAACTTCCTGACAAGGTCGCTAAGGGTTGTACTAAGGTTTCTACACTCCGCTGTAGCTGTACCGGGACTTGAACCTGGGTTCCATGTGACTGTCAGTCCAACACCTCAACATCAAGATGTCTGAACCTCTTGACAAGGTCAGTAGGTGTTGAAGGTTGCTACTGTATCTAGTCTAACCAGTGTTTTACAAGTGGTCTTTAATCTTGTGAACTGCATGATTCTAGTAGTGCCTGTCCTCTAGTAGTGCCTGTCCTCTAGTAGTGCCTGTCCTCTAGTAGTGCCTGTCCTCAAATAACCAAGAAGGAATGGAACCGGTACTTCAATTGATCAGATGTCCTCAAGCAATGTGGCATGGAAGTGGTTTGCCCAGGGCTCTGGGTTGGAAAAGAAGGACAAATTTAATTATAGCTGTCAGTTTTTTCTCAAATGTTGATTTACTGTATGTTGTAAAATGTGAGTGAAAGGTTAAGATAGGCCATTTGTCAGCTTCAGGGAAATATTATAAACACACACACAAACATAAACACACACACACAAATGACCAGGCATCCTGCCAATTAATTTCCCTGTCGTTCCCCTCCCATGCACAGAATGCAGTGTAGTAGCATTCCGTTGGGAGCAGTAAACCTGTAGAGATCATATGCTTCACTTGTCTGAATTACGTGATATTGAAGTTGATAAAATTGTATTATTATGAATAGATTACATGCATGGATCCATTGAAAGATCTCAAAGAGATATAGGGCTCAATATCTATGCATTTATCTTTTATCTGTCATGGAACAATTAAATGTGAAACCAACTGATTTCAAGTTAGTATATTATCCAGATAGATGCTGTATGTTGTAATATCCTATGACTGTGACATGTATTGGCTTTTGTTGATTTGAAATGTATATCTTTCTATCAAATACAGCCAGTATGTCTGTATCTAATGCAGTCTTTCTCTCTCTCTCTCTCTCTCTTCTCTCTCTCTCTCTCTCTCTCTCTCTCTCTCTCTCTCTCTCTCTTCTCTCTCTCTCTCTCTCTCTCTCTCTCTCTCTCTCTCTCTCTCTCTCTCTCTCTCTCTCTCTCTCTCTCTCTCTCTCTTCTCTCTCTCTCTCTCTCTCTCTCTCTTTCTCTCTCTCTCTCTCTCTCTCTCTCTCTCTCTCTCTCTCTTCTCTCTCTCTCTCTCTCTCTCTCTCTCTCTCTCTCCTCTCTCTCTCTCTCTGTCTCTCTCTCTTCTCTCTCTCTCTCTCTCTCTCTCTCTCTCTCTCTCTCTCTCTTCTCTCTCGTCTCTCTCTCTTTCTCTCTCTCTCTCTCTCTCTCTCTCTCTCTCTCTCTCTCTCTCTCTCTCTCTCTCTCTCTCTCTCTCTCTCTCTCTCTCTCTCTCTCTCTCTCTCTCTCTCTTCTCTCTCTCTCTCTCTCTCTCTCTCTCTCTTCTCTCTCTCTCTTCTCTCTTTCTCTTTCTCTCTCTCTCTCTCTCTCTCTCTCTTTCTCTCTCTCTCTCTCTCTCTCTCTCTCTCTCTCTCTCTCTCTCTCTCTCTCTCTCTCTCTCTCTTTCTCTCTCTCTCTCTCTCTCTCTCTCTCTCTCTCTCTCTCTCTCTCTCTCTCTCTCTCTCTCTCTCTCTCTCTCTCTCTCTCTCTCTCTCTCTCTTCTTCAGCTTGCCAATACAAACATAATGTTTAAAAAAAAAACATCTATAAATTAGTCACTGATGAAATTGATTTGATCTCCCCCATATATGGGGGGGGGGGTTGCTGCCTAAGTTCAGTGAAAACATGAAAACACCCGCTCATGAACTAGAGACCTAGAGAACTGTTGTCACAAGCTCAACCCCATGACATGCAGCAAAACATCCCCTGACAGGCAGAGCGTCTTTGGTCACCCTGTGTTTCTGGACTCCATTGTAGAATCCATTCATCTTGAATTAGACTTGAGGGTTCGTAGTGGAAAATCAAATCAAATCAAATTTTATTTGTCACATACACATGGTTAGCAGATGTTAATGCGAGTGTAGCGAAATGCTTGTGCTTCTAGTTCCGACAATGCAGTAATAACGAACAAGTAATCTAACTAACAATTCCAAAAAAACGACTGTCTTATACACAGTGTAAGGGGATAAGGAATATGTACATAAGGATATATGAATGAGTGATGGTACAAAGCAGCATAGGCAAGATACAGTAGATGATATCGAGTACAGTATAACATATGAGATGAGTATGTAAACAAAGTGGCATAGTTAAAGTGGCTAGTGATACATGTATTACATAAGGATGCAGTCGATGATATAGAGTACAGTATATACATATGCATATGAGATGAATAATGTAGGGTAAGTAACATTATATAAGGTAGCATTGTTTAAAGTGGCTAGTGATATATTTACATAATTTCCCATCAATTCCCGTTATTAAAGTGGCTGGAGTTGAGTCAGTGTCATTGACAGTGTGTTGGCAGCAGCCACTCAATGTTAGTGGTGGCTGTTTAACAGTCTGATGTCCTTGATGATCTTTATGGCCTTCCTGTAGCATCGGGTGGTGTAGGTGTCCTGGAGGGCAGGTAGTTTGCCCCCGGTGATGCATTGTGCAGACCTCACTACCCTCTGGATAGCCTTACGGTTGAGGGCGTTGCAGTTGCCATACCAGGCGGTGATACACCCCGCCAGGATGCTCTCGATTGTGCATCTGTAGAAGTTTGTGAGTGCTTTTGGTGACAAGCCGAATTTCTTCAGCCTCCTGAGGTTGAAGAGGCGCTGCTGCGCCTTCTTCACGATGCTGTCTGTGTGAGTGGACCAATTCAGTTTGTCTGTGATGTGTATGCCAAGGAACTTAAAAGTTGCTACCCTCTCCACTACTGTGGAATGTGTCATGGGAAGTGTATTGACACGCTGACCTTGTGCTTTGTTGTTGAAAGCAGCTGTTTCATGCATATATAATCAGCCTGATGCTTTCTGGCAGTCTCTGTTGGAAGGGGTGAAATTATGAAAAAGTCCAAGCCTTCCCACCCACCCTCCCCTAGGTGAACGCATGGTCACAGAGGCCGTTTAGGGTTTCCTTACTCGAAAAACCCCTCGCTCGTCCTCCTGCCTCACCTTAACCCTTAACCCCTAGGGGAGAACGGCTCATAATAATGGCCATTTGAATGCAATCAAACATCTGGAAACCAATGTGTTGGATGTATTTGAATCCATTCCACTGAATCCACTCCAGGCATTACCACAAGCCTGTCCTCTCCAATTTAGGTGCCACCAACCTCCTGTGCTCCTAACCCTCTCGTGTCCTCCAGCCTTAACCCTTAACCCCTAACCTTCTCTCGTCCTCCAACTTAACATTAACCGTTACCCCTAACCTTAACCCTTAACCTTTAACCCATAGCACTCACTCGTCCTCCAGTCTAACCTTAACCCCTAACCTTCTCTCGTCTTCCAGGCTAACCTTAACCCTTAACCCCTTACCCTCTCTCGTCCTCCAGCCTAACCTTAACCCCTGACCCTCACTCGTCCTCCAGTCTAACCTTAACCCCTAACCCTCTCCTGTCCTCCAGCCTAACCTTAACCCCTAACCTTCTCTCGTCTTCCAGCCTAACCTTAACCCTTAACCCCTTACCCTCTCTCGTCCTCCAGCCTAACCTTAACCCCTGACCCTCTCTCGTCCTCCAGCCTAACCTTAACCCTTAACCCCTAACACTCTCTCTGGTCCTCCAGTTCTTTTATAAGACATTTCACAGTCAAGTTTAAATGTAGGTAATAATGTAGGCCTCCTAGACCACCAGGTGGTGTGTTCAAAGTTCATACACGTGAGCACGTTCAGCTTTGTGTTTGGTAGTGTGATGTTATGTGCATATTACTACACATACAAATACCTCAAATACCTTCAGCCTTTGGTACAGTATGAGATACATGTGTATCGGATTCTATTTATTTTTTGGGGGGGATTTTAAAGATTATAGTTATAAACAATATTTATTTAATCTGTGTTTATGAAATACTGTAACTAAGTGTTTCTTCTGTGATGTACAGCAGAAATGATATGTTGGAAGGCTATCAAATCAGTGTAGTTTTCACCCGTATTTACAGTGTCCACTAGACTGTGCTAAGAACATAGAACCAATAATGTTTACATCAGAGAGAAAACCTCTGCATTCTAACTGACGATCAAATTCTACTCTTACTTACAAGGACATAACATCTATAGAAGAGACAGAAATGCTATTGGGGGAGGTGTTGCTGTATATATTCAGAGCCATATCCCTGTAATGCTTATGGGGGAGGTGTTGCTGTATATATTCAGAGCCATATCCCTGTAATGCTTATGGGGGAGGTGTTGCTGTATATATTCAGAGCCATATCCCTGTAATGCTTATGGGGGAGGTGTTGCTGTATATATTCAGAGCCATATCCCTGTAATGCTTATGGGGGAGGTGTTGCTGTATATATTCAGAGCCATATCCCTGTAATGCTTATGGGGGAGGTGTTGCTGTATATATTCAGAGCCATATCCCTGTAATGCTTATGGGGGAGGTGTTGCTGTATATATTCAGAGCCATATCCCTGTAATGCTTATGGGGGAGGTGTTGCTGTATATATTCAGAGCCATATCCCTGTAATGCTTATGGGGGAGGTGTTGCTGTATATATTCAGAGCCATATCCCTGTAATGCTTAGAGAAGATCTTATGTCAAGTGTTAATGAAGTGTTGTGGTTGCAGGTTCACTTGGCACATCTAAAGCCTTTTCTTTTGGGGTGTTGCTATAGGCCACTAAGTGCTAACCGTCAGTATCTAAATAATATGTGTGAAATGCTTGATAGTGTATGTGATGTAAACAGAGAGGGTTCAGGACCTGAATATTGACTGGTTTTCATCAAGCTGTCCGCTCAAGAGGAAGGTTCTTACTGTGACCAGTGCCTGTAATCTGGTTCAGGTTATTAATCAACCTACTAGGGTGTTTACAAACTCGACAGGAACAAGATCATCCACATTTATCGATCACATTTTTACTAATGTGAACTTAGGGAAGCCTAAGTATGGTTCTCAATCAGAGACAACAATAGACAGCTGTCCCTGATTGAGAACCCTACCCGACCAAAACATAGAAATACAACAATAGACAGCTGTCCCTGATTGAGAACCCTACCCGACCAAAACATAGAAATACAACAATAGACAGCTGTCCCTGATTGAGAACCCTACCCGACCAAAACATAGAAATACAACAATAGACAGCTGTCCCTGATTGAGAACCCTACCCGACCAAAACATAGAAATGCAACAATAGACAGCTGTCCCTGATTGAGAACCCTACCCGACCAAAACATAGAAATACAACAATAGACAGCTGTCCCTGATTGAGAACCCTACCCGACCAAAACATAGAAATACATATAATAGAACACAGAATACCCACCCCAAATCACACCCTGACCAAACCAAATAGAGACATAAAAAGTCTCTCTAAGATCAGGGCATGACAGGAGCATCCAGACGCTGCACTTGATGAATTTATGAAATTGCTTCTTCCAATTATTGATAAACATGCACTTGTTAAGAAACTGACTGTTAGAACTGTTAAGGCTCCATGGATTGATGAGGAATTGAAAAACTATGGTTGAAAGAGATGGGGCAAAAGGAGTGGCTAATAAGTCTGGCTGCCTTTATTTTTTTTTAATGTAACTAGGCAAGTCAGTTAAGAACAAATTCTTATTGATAATGACAGCCTGGGAGCAGTGGGATAACTGCCTTTTTCAGAACGACAGATACCTTGTCAGCTCGGTAACCTTGCGGTTACTGGCCCAACACTCTAACCACCACCTACTGTGAAGCATGGGGGTGGAAACATCATGCTTTCGGGCTGTTTTTCTGCGAAGGGACCAGGACGACTGATCCGTGTAAAGGAAAGAATGAATGGGGCCATGTATCATGAGATTTTGAGTGAAAACCTCCCTCAATCAGCAAGGGCATTGAAGATGAAACGTGGCTGGGTCTTTCAGCATGACAATGATCCCAAACACACCGCCCGGGCAATAAAGGAGTGGTTTCGTAAGAAGCATTTCAAGGTCCTGGAGTGGCCTAGCCAGTCTCCAGATTTCAACCCCATAGAAAATGTTTGGAGGGAGTTGAAAGTCTGTGTTGCCCAGCAACAGCCCCAAAACATCACTGCTCTAGAGGAGATCTGCATGGAGGAATGGGCCAAAATACCAGCAACAGTGTGTGAAAACCGTGTGAAGACTTACAGAAAACGTTTGACCTCTGTCATTGCCAACAAAAGGTATATAACAAAGTATTGAGATAAAGTTTTGTTAATGACCAAATACTTATTTTCAGCCATAATTTGCAAATAAATTCATAAAAAATCCTACAATGTGATTTTCAGGATTTTTTTTCTCATTTTGTCTGTCATAGTTGAAGTGTACCTATGATGAAAATTACAGGCCTCTCTCATCTTTTTAAGTGGGAGAACTTGCACAATTGGTGGCTGACTAAATACTTTTTTGCCCCACTGTATAGAGAAGGGCACTCAACATGCACTGCACCGACACAAATTATAATAACAATATTGTGGGAGCTGTACTGTTAGATTTCAGTGCAGCCTTTGATATTGTTGACCGTAACCTGTTATTGAAAAAAACGTATGTGCTACGGCTTTTCAACCTCTGCCATAATGGGACTCAGAGCTATCGATCTTATAGAACTCATAGGGTTTTCTTTAATGGAAGCTTCTCTAATGTCAAACATGTAAAGTGTGGTGTACCGTAGGGCAGCTCTCTAGGCCCTCTACTCTTTTCTATTTTTATCAATGATCTGCCACTGGCATTAAACAAAGCATGTTTCATGATTCAACCATATACGCATCAGCAACCACAGCTAATGAAGTCACTGAAACCCTTAACAAAGAGTTGCAGTCTGTTCTGGAATGGGTGGCCAGTAATAAACTGGTCCTGAACATCTCTAAAACTAAAAGCATTGTATTTGGTACAAATCATTCCTTAAGTGCTAGACCTCAGCTGAATCTGGTAATGAATGGTGTGGCTGTTGAACAAGTTGAGGAGACTAAATTACTTGGCATTACCTTAGATTGTAAACTGTCATGATCAAAACATACAGATTCAATGGTTGTAAAGATGGGGAGAAGTCTAGCCATAATAAAGAGATTTTCCGCTTTTTTGACACCACACTCCAAAAAGCAAGTTCTGCAGGCTCTAGTTTAGTCTAATCTTGATTATTGTCCAGTAGTGTGGCCCAGTGCTGCAACAAAAGACCTAGTTAAGATGCAGCTGGCCCAGAACAGAGCGACACGTTTTGCTCTTAATTGTAATCAGAGGGCTGATATAAATACTATGCATGCCAGTCTCTCTTGGCTAAGAGTTGAGGAGAGACTGACTGCATCACTTCTTCTTTTTATAAGAAACATTATTGTGTTGAAAATCCCAAAATTGTTTGCATAGTCAACTTACACACAGCTCTGACACACACACTTACCCCACCAGACATGCCACCAGGGGTCTTTTCACATTCCCCAAATCCAGAACAAATTCAAGATAACGTACAGTATTATATAGAGCCCTTCTTGCATGGAACTTCCTTCCATCTCATATTGCTCAAATAAACAGCAAACCTGGTTTCAATAAACAGATAAAGCAACGCCTCTCTCCTATTTGACCTAGATAGTTTGTGTGTATGCATTGTGTGTATACATGTAGGTTACGTGTGCCTTTAAAAAATGTTTATGCAGTTCTGTCCTTGAGCTGTTCTTGCCTAATGATGTTCTGTATTATGTCATTCTGTATTATGTTTCATGTTTTGTGTTGGACCCCAGGAAGAGTAGCTGCTGCTTTTGCAACAGCTAATGGATATCCTAATAAAATATTAAATACCAAATATACTCTCTCACAAGACTTCAAATAGTTTAACTCCAACTATAATTAGACTAACAACAATCTAATTTAATCTCTGAGTGAAGAGACACTTGTTGCTGCATTAAGAGATTGTAAACTAACACTAGGCATAATATGATTCAGCATATTAGCCAGGGCTGTTTCCAGGCATAAGCAACATAAGCGGTCGCTTAGGGCCCCAGGCCACTAGCGGGTCCCATACCTAGGAACTCAGTCGGGGTCTCAACTTACTGTTGAGAGTTAGAATAGTATAATACACAAGGTGTAAGTTTGAAATGTAGTGCATCAGAAAATGTTCTCTTGTTACTGTCAGTCACTGACAGTCGCTCAATTAGCCCTGTCAGCCAATAGAAATGTGATTAGAAATCATGGCCGAATACCGACCGGGCACGCAGGGCACGTGCCCAAGGGGCCCTGACTTGACCCCATTGATTTTGTTTGTCACTCTCACCCACAGGAGGTTTTTGGCACCTTAATTGGGGAGGACGGGCTTGTGGTAATGACTGGAGCGGATTCAGTGGAATGGATTCAAATACATCCAACACATTGGTTTCCAGGTGTTTGATGCCATTCCATGGACACCATTCCAGACATTATTGTGAGCCGTTCTCCCCACAGCAGCCTCCACTGTTCTCATTCAGATATCATTAACATAAGTCATGGCAAACTGAGTAGAATTGCATGAAATGTGTTATAAAATTGCTAAATGTTCTCTCCGTGCCATTGCAAAATGTGTAGAACTGCAAAAGAAAAACTTTCGTAAAATTGCCACATTTTCTCTACACCTCTTGGGAAAATGTGTCAAGGGGGGGGGCAACTAAAATGTTTTGCCTGTGAGGTGGGAGGGCAAAACATATTAGCTCTAACAGTTCATGGAAATATATCTATTTCTGTAGTGAGGTTTGGTTACAATGGCACATCTCACACTAACTGCCTGACAAAGTTGCGACATCCTTACTTAGAAACAGAACCTAAAAACTAGCTTCGGCTCTTTCAGCCCAATTGTTTGTGTAGCTGGACATGTTTATTTGCACTGGTCTGAGGATTGACTCTTGCCAGTGACTGAGCTCTATGTTACACTTCGGTTTGGGCCCAGTTTCAGAGTCTCGGTGATAACAAGTCAGGCATTGTGTGGCCAGCCTTTTTCAGGAGAGAGGTCCTGGCCAGTGGTCACTCTCTGTGGTCCAACCTGGTTCACCTCTGACCTCTACCGAAGCGCCTGCGGGCTGAGAGAGCACGGTAAACAAACATGTTTGACAAAAGTTCACTCAGTACATTCTAAAATGGTCGGCCCCCGAAAGGGTACAAGGAGTCATCCCAGGTCATATCTGAACATTTGAAAATAATAAATAATAAGCATGTGTTCTTTGCGCATGTCTGAAGCTTTTATTAAAAATGGCCAGATTATTAAAAAAAATATAATTGTAAGTGTTGCGTTATGGGTGTGTTAGTGAGGTGCCAGTAAATGGAATGAATTCGAATTAACCCCTAAGGTTGAGCTGAACAGCATGATGGGGGATTTGGGGTAGCTATTGTGAGAAAGGAATGCAGCCCGATGGATTCAGAAGATACTAGAACCTTAACAAGACCTTTGTGCTTGATAAATGACCAACATTAAGCATCTGTTGTACCATTTAAAAGAGTACATGAATGAATATATACCATGACGCACCTAGATTGGTAACTATGAACCTAGAAATGTTTGTAAATGTGTATAAATGCCTATGAATTGTAAGGCTTATAATCATTATAGCTAAATCTTTATAAATGTTTATAAATAATGAAATGCATATTTATTAATAGTTTATTATTATTTATTATTATTATTATTATTTAATATATTAATCCACAATCATGAATGTTATTATGAAGTTACACTTCAGGGTAGCCTAGTGGTTAGAGCGTTGGACTAGTAACCAGAAGGTTGCAAGTTCGAATCCCCGAGCTGACAAGGTACAAATCTGTCGTTCTGCCCCTGAACAGGCAGTTAACCCACTGTTCCTAGGCCATCATTGAAAATAAGAATTTGTTCTTAACTGACTTGCCTGGTTAAATAAAGGTTAAATATTATAATAATAAATCAAATAAAAAATGTGTAACTTATTGTATTTAATTTATAATGTAATGCTGTCTGTTTAAGCCATAATAAGGTGACCCAGCCATGGACTCTTCTCTCGCTACGGCGTAGCAATCGGTATATACCAGGCGGTGTCACAGTAAGGCCCAAAAATGTGTCAAAGACTCCAGTCACCCAAGCCATTGACTATTCTCTCTGCTACGACGCAACAATCGGTATATACCAGGCGGTGTCACAGTAAGGCCCAAAAATGTGTCAAAGACTCCAGTCACCCAAGCCATTGACTATTCTCTCTGCACTGGACTCTACCCACACACACTGGACTATACCCACACACTGGACTCTACCCACACACTGGACTCTACCCACCGACTGGACTCTACCCACACACTGGACTCTACCCAACACACTGGACTCTACCCAACACACTGGACTCTACCCACACACGGGACTCTACCCACACACTGGACTCTACCCACACACTGGACTCTACCCACACACTGGACTCTACCCAACACACTGGACTCTACCCAACACACTGGACTCTATCTACACACTGGACTCTATCTACACACTGGACTCTACCCACACACTGGACTCTACCTCACACACTACTCTACCTCACACACTGGACTCTACCCAACACACTGGACTCTACCCAATACAGTGGACTCTACCCACACACTACTCTACCTCACACACTGGACTCTACCCACACACTGGACTCTACCCACACACTGGACTCTACCCAACACACTGGACTCTACCCACACACTGGACTCTACCCACACACTGGACTCTACCCAACACACTGGACTCTACCCACACACTGGACTCTACCCAACACACTGGACTCTACCCACACACTGGACTCTACCCACACACTGGATTCTACCCAACACACTGGACTCTACCCACACACTGGACTCTACCTCACACACTACTCTACCTCACACACTGGACTCTACCCACACACTGGACTCTACCCACACACTGGACTCTACCCAACACACTGGACTCTACCCACACACTGGACTCTACCTCACACACTATTCTACCTCACACACTGGACTCTACCCAATACACTGGACTCTACCCACACACTACTCTACCTCACACACTGGACTCTACCCACACACTGGACTCTACCCACACACTGGACTCTACCCACACACTGGACTCTACCCACACACTGGACTCTACCCACACACTGGACTCTACCCACACACTGGACTCTACCCAACACACTGGACTCTACCCACACACTGGACTCTACCTCACACACTATTCTACCTCACACACTGGACTCTACCCAATACACTGGACTCTACCCACACACTACTCTACCTCACACACTGGACTCTACCCACACACTGGACTCTACCCAACACACTGGACTCTACCCACACACTGGACTCTACCCACACACTGGACTCTACCCACACACTGGACTCTACCCACACACTGGACTCTACCCACACACTGGACTCTACCCACACACACTGGACTCTACCCACACACTGGACTCTACCCACACACTGGACTCTACCCACACACTGGACTCTACCCACACACTGGACTCTACCCACACACTGGACTCTACCCACACACTGGACTCTACCCACACACTGGACTCTACCCACACACTGGACTCTACCCAACACACTGGACTCTACCCACACACTGGACTCTACCCAACACACTGGACTCTACCCACACACTGGACTCTACCCACACACTGGACTCTACCCACACACTGGACTCTACCCACACACTGGACTCTACCCACACACTGGACTCTACCCACACACTGGACTCTACCCAACACACTGGACTCTACCCACACACTGGACTCTACCTCACACACTACTCTACCCACACACTGGATTCTACCCAACACACTGGACTCTACCCACACACTGGACTCTACCCACTCACTGGACCCGTTTTTTTTTTTGAAGGTATACTTACATTTAACACATTTAAGCCACGCCTCCAATACTTTCCCAGAGTGCCTTGCCTTTTCATTTGAATTGTAGAGTTACCATTCCTGACTGTATTTGTTAGTGACAGAGACATGCTTGTTGAATTCATTATATTGATGGGCATTCCGGCTTGTTCGAGCTCAACTCTTCTGGCTCCCTTTAAAAAATATATGTTTTGTATTTTTTCAAGTCAAATTGTTTGACTATGATTGGTGTTAAAACAATTGTAATTAAATTATTAAATGAAATCATACTCTACCTTAACCACAATGTATTTAAAAATGCATTGGTTTGTTATGAAAAATAATGTTATTTTAAAAGTTTGCATTTAAAGTATAACTTTGTAATGTATATAAACAAAGTCCATATAAATGTAACAATTCAAAACGAATACAATCTGAACAACATAATAATACAATATTGCACCATATTAAAGAACAATTTATAACAATGTGCAAAACTTAAAACATGAAACTGGTCCCTCTTTTCTCTCTCTTCTTTATTGCCATGTTATAACCAGCAGCACTGAAGCCTGTGTGCTCTCGTACAGTTGTGGAATAAGTGATTTTGAAAGTGTTTTCCTACTTGGAATTGTGTATATTGGATTTAGACTATTGCTATAATTTCTATTTAAAAAAATCTCTGTCCTCCACGATCGAAAATGGCTGGAAATCAGTGGCAATCATTTTAGCCAATGCAATATCAATTTGGCCTTGTTTTGCTACAGACATAGACTTTGGCATAAACTGGCCCGTAGAAGACTGCGTTGCTGTGGGTCGCGGAGTAGGTCTACTTGACTGAGTGGATACATCTGCACGTGTGGAGGTGCTGGCTCCACCACTATCACTAGCAGGCCCGCTAGTTTCTGGAAGCTCCGCTACAGCTAACTTCACAGTTGGGTGCGCAGTTCGCATATGCTGGTGTAGGTTGTGCGTAGAACCGGCTTTATATTAGATTTTGTTTTGGCAAATTCTACACTGTGCTCTAACATTGTCTACATTATTAAAATGCAGGGTTGTATGGGTTACGAAATTCGACACACTTCCCCAAAATATTTCCGAGTAATCTTCCAACCAGGATTTCTGGAAAACCTACCAGAATTGTGCAACCATAAACTGTGAATCACATTATACTGGCTTGCAAAGTGTTGTGTAATTCCTATTGGAAAATAGTCCGCATTAGGCTATCCAACTGCAACCTGCACTCATAATCACTGCCAGAGTTGAAAACAGTGGGAGGAAACTATCTAAGACATTTAAACTGGAACAATAATTTCAGTAACGGGTGCTGAGGATTGGATTAGTTTAGAAAAAAAAGTATTTATCTTTGAAGTGCATAACATTTAATCAATCAATCACTCAATATCCGTGAAAAAAACACAGATATTAAAAACAATTCCAAAGAATCAACCTGCAGTTGAGCATGCTGGGAAAGAAGTTAATTCGTTACCATAACTTTAACATTTTAGTTGGTAATAATGACATTTCATCGACTTTGAGTTCAACTTAATAGAAGTATTTGAGTTAAAAATGCCTTGAGGTTTACAGTGTACATACACTGACACCCTAAGGCGCACACACACACACACACACACACACACATTTTCACAGTGACCACATCCGCTTCTGCTACTGTCTATTATCTATCCTGTTGCCTAGTCACTTTACCTACGGAAAGTATTCAGACCCCTTGACGCTTTCCACATTTAGCATTTTGTTACTTTACAGCCTTATTCTAAAATTGATTAAATAATGTCATCAATCTACACATAATACCCCATAATGACAAAGCAAAAACAGTTTTTGGGGAAAATGTTGTTAATGTATTAAAAACAAACGAATGAAAATATGACATTTACATAAATATTCAGATCCTTTCTTTACTCAGTACTTTGTTGGGGCACTTCTGGCAGCGATTAAAGCCTCAAGTCTACTTGGGTATGACACTACAAGCTGGGCACACCTGTTTTTGGGGAGTTTCTCCCATTCTTCTCTGCAGATCCTCTCAAGCTGTGTCAGGTTGGATGTGGAGCGTCACGGCACAGCTATTTTCAGGTCTCTCCAGAGATGTTCGATCGTGTTCAAGTCCGGGCTCTGGCCGAACCAATCAAGGACATTCAGAGACTCGTCCAAAAGCCACTCCTGCATTGTCTTGGCTGTGTGCTTAGGGTCCTTGTCCTGTTGGAAGGTGAACCTTCGACCCAGTCTGAGGTCCTGAGTGCTCTGGAGCAGGTTTTCATCAAGGATCTCTCTGTACTTTGCTCCGTTCTCTGAGCTTTACGGACAATTATTTTGTCCTCATGGCTTGGTTTAAGCACGGTCAACTGTGGGACCTTACATAAACAGGTGTGTGTCTTTCCAAATCATGTCGAATCAATTGAATTTACCAAAATAAAAAATAAAACTGTTTTCGCTTTGTCATTATGTGGTATTGTGTGTAGATTGATAAGGGGGGGAAATTTATTTAGTCCATTTTAGAATAAGGCTGTAACGTTACAAAATGTGGAAAAAGGGAAGGGGTCTGAATACTTACCAAATTAGGTCAAATTGGTTGTTGATCATTGCTAGACAACCATCTTCAGGTCTTGCCATAGATTTTGAAGTAGATTTAAGTCAAAACTCTAACTCAGCCACTCGGGAACATTCACTGCCTTCTAAGCAACTTCAGTGTATATTTGACCTTGTGTTTTAGGTTATTGCCCTGCTGAAAGGTGAATTAATCTCCCAGTGTTGGTCAGAAAGCCGACAAAACCAGGTTTTCCTCTAGGACTTTGTGCTTAGCTATCCCCTGTTTCTTTTTTTTATCCTGAAAAACTCCCCAGTCCTTAATGATTACAAGCATACCCATAGCATGATTCAGCCACCACCAGTATCCTTGAAAACATTGAGAGTAGTAATCAGTAATGTGTGGTATTGGATTTGCCCAAAACATAACACTTTGTATTCGGGACAAAAAGTGAATTGCTTTGCCACATTTTTTGCAGTATTACTTTAGTGCCTTGTTTTAAACCGGATACATGTGATGGAATGTTATAATTCTGTACAGGCATCCTTCTTTTCACTCTGTCAATTAGGTTAGTATTGTGGAGTTGTTGATCCATCCTCAGTTTTCTCCTATCACAGCCATTCAACTCTGTAACTGTTTTAAAGTCACCATTGGCCTCATGGTGAAATCCCTGAGCGGTTTCCTTCCTCTCTGGCAACTGAGTAGGGAATGACACCTGTATCTTTGTAGTGACTGGGTGTATTGATCCACCATCCAAGGTGTAATTAATAACTTCACCATGCTCAAAGGAATATTCAATGTCAGCTTTAAAAAAAAATCCTACTTTCAGGGGCATTGGAATATCTCCCTGGTCTTTGTGGTTGAATCTGTGTTTGAAATCCACTGCTTGACTGAAGGAACTTACAGATGATTGTGTGTGGGGGGCGATGAGGTAGTCATTCAAAGATAATGTTAAATTAATATGTGACTTGCTTAGCACATGTTTACTCCTGAAATTATTTAGGCTTGCCATAACAAAGTGGTTGAATACTTGTTTACTCAAGATATTTCAGATTTTCATTTTTAATTAATTTGTCAAATAAAATCAAACATTTCTAAAAACAGGTTTTCACTTTATTATAATACGAGTCTTTAGGGGCCTGTGTGTAGATCGGTGACAAAAATATTTTGGAATAAGTTAAGGGGTATGAATACTTTCTGAAGGCATTGTATATAATTAGTAATATATAGTATAATTATTATATAATAACTGTGTAATATTGCTACAGATTTTAATAACTGTGTAATATTGCTACAGAAAACTTTTCCCAAAATTGTCTTTCTCACCTTTCCGCATTCTATCTAATTTTGTTTCGACTTGCTTAAGTCTTGAGACTGATGATGGCTTGGTGACCGAAACACGTCCCTTAGACTGCTACTCCAATATATCTAAAGAAATAACTTCATTTGTTATTTGATCATGATTGATTACTTTATTTGCGTTATGAACACGTTTGGTTACTCTTGGTTACAGCACCCAAAAGCGTAACAACATATCGCGTTAAGAGTTGGGCCCACCAGATTTTTCATTTGAACCCTTGACGCCACAGCCTTGTTAACGTTTGTATCGCGTATTGATATGAAACCACCAGAATGATTGATATGTTTGACTGCTTTGAACGTGTTTATCTTTTCTTTGGAAACGGACGCTGAGACTAATACACACGGCGCAAAGACAAATAATGGTAAGAATGAAATGGTTTTAGATATCATCATTGGATGAAACACTTGGAAACACGTCACATGAGGGAGACATAGTCACCAAATAAAGTCAAAACAAAATACACTAGCTCAGTGGCGGTTGGTGCTGTTTAAGATGAGGGAGGAGGATTATTTTGAATGAACATGGCTTTATTTCCCCATTACAGCATATTGGATGAATCATCGATACATTTAGGCTACGACATAAATACTCACATTTTCCCTGTACCCACCACGAGGTTACTACTATTACTAGGATGGATACCTGCCACTCTGACCACTAGGATACCTGCCACTCTGACCACTAGGATACCTGCCACTCTGACCACTAGGATACCTGCCACTCTGACCACTAGGATACCTGCCACTCTGACCACTAGGATACCTGCCACTCTGACCACTAGGATACCTGCCACTCTGACCACTAGGATACCTGCCACTCTGACCACTAGGATACCTGTCACTCTAACCACTAGGATACCTGCCTCCTCTAACCACTAGGTTACCTGCCACTCTAACCACTAGGATACCTGCCTCCTCTAACCACTAGGTTACCTGCCACTCTAACCACTAGGATACCTGCCACTCTGACCACTAGGGTACCTGCCACTCTAACCACTAGGATACCTGCCACTCTGACCACTAGGTTACCTGCCACTCTGACCACTAGGGTACCTGCCACTCTGACCACTAGATTACCTGCCACTCTGACCACTAGGATACCTGCCACTCTAACCACTAGATTACCTGCCACTCTGACCACTAGGATACCAGCCACTCTAACCACTAGGTTACCTGCCACTCTGACCACTAGGATACCTGCCACTCTGACCACTAGGATACCTGCCACTCTGACCACTAGGATACCTGCCACTCTGACCACTAGGATACCTGCCACTCTGACCACTAGGATACCTGCCACTCTGACCACTAGGATACCTGCCACTCTGACCACTAGGATACCTGTCACTCTAACCACTAGGATACCTGCCTCCTCTAACCACTAGGTTACCTGCCACTCTAACCACTAGGATACCTGCCTCCTCTAACCACTAGGTTACCTGCCACTCTAACCACTAGGATACCTGCCACTCTGACCACTAGGGTACCTGCCACTCTAACCACTAGGATACCTGCCACTCTGACCACTAGGTTACCTGCCACTCTGACCACTAGGGTACCTGCCACTCTGACCACTAGATTACCTGCCACTCTGACCACTAGGATACCTGCCACTCTAACCACTAGATTACCTGCCACTCTGACCACTAGGATACCAGCCACTCTAACCACTAGGTTACCTGCCACTCTAACCACTAGGATACCTGCCACTCTAACCACTAGATTACCTGCCACTCTGACCACTAGGATACCTGCCACTCTAACCACTAGATTACCTGCCACTCTGACCACTAGGTTACCTGCCACTCTGACCACTAGGTTACCTGCCACTCTGACCACTAGGTTACCTGCCACTCTGACCACTAGGTTACCTGCCACTCTAACCACTAGGATACCTGCCTCCTCTAACCACTAGGTTACCTGCCACTCTAACCACTAGGATACCTGCCACTCTGACCACTAGGGTACCTGCCACTCTAACCACTAGGATACCTGCCTCCTCTAACCACTAGGTTACCTGCCACTCTAACCACTAGGATACCTGCCACTCTGACCACTAGGGTACCTGCCACTCTAACCACTAGGATACCTGCCACTCTGACCACTAGGTTACCTGCCACTCTGACCACTAGGGTACCTGCCACTCTGACCACTAGATTACCTGCCACTCTGACCACTAGGATACCTGCCACTCTAACCACTAGATTACCTGCCACTCTGACCACTAGGATACCAGCCACTCTAACCACTAGGTTACCTGCCACTCTGACCACTAGGATACCTGCCACTCTGACCACTAGGATACCTGCCACTCTGACCACTAGGATACCTGCCACTCTGACCACTAGGATACCTGCCACTCTGACCACTAGGATACCTGTCACTCTAACCACTAGGATACCTGCCTCCTCTAACCACTAGGTTACCTGCCACTCTAACCACTAGGATACCTGCCTCCTCTAACCACTAGGTTACCTGCCACTCTAACCACTAGGATACCTGCCACTCTGACCACTAGGGTACCTGCCACTCTAACCACTAGGATACCTGCCACTCTGACCACTAGGTTACCTGCCACTCTGACCACTAGGGTACCTGCCACTCTGACCACTAGATTACCTGCCACTCTGACCACTAGGATACCTGCCACTCTAACCACTAGATTACCTGCCACTCTGACCACTAGGATACCAGCCACTCTAACCACTAGGTTACCTGCCACTCTAACCACTAGGATACCTGCCACTCTAACCACTAGATTACCTGCCACTCTAACCACTAGATTACCTGCCACTCTGACCACTAGGATACCTGCCACTCTAACCACTAGATTACCTGCCACTCTGACCACTAGGTTACCTGCCACTCTGACCACTAGGTTACCTGCCACTCTGACCACTAGGTTACCTGCCACTCTGACCACTAGGTTACCTGCCACTCTAACCACTAGGTTACCTGCCACTCTAACCACTAGGTTACCTGCCACTCTGACCACTAGGTTACCTGCCACTCTAACCACTAGGTTACCTGCCACTCTAACCACTAGGTTACCTGCCACTCTAACCACTAGGTTACCTGCCACTCTAACCACTAGGTTACCTGCCACTCTGACCACTAGGTTACCTGCCACTCTGACCACTAGGTTACCTGCCACTCTGACCACTAGGTTACCTGCCACTCTAACCACTAGGATACCTGCCACTCTGACCACTAGGATACCTGCCACTCTGACCACTAGGATACCTGCCACTCTAACCACTAGGTTACCTGCCACTCTAACCACTAGGTTACCTGCCACTCTAACCACTAGGTTACCTGCCACTCTGACCACTAGGTTACCTGCCACTCTAACCACTAGGTTACCTGCCACTCTAACCACTAGGTTACCTGCCACTCTAACCACTAGGTTACCTGCCACTCTGACCACTAGGTTACCTGCCACTCTGACCACTAGGTTACCTGCCACTCTGACCACTAGGTTACCTGCCACTCTAACCACTAGGATACCTGCCACTCTGACCACTAGGATACCTGCCACTCTGACCACTAGGATACCTGCCACTCTAACCACTAGGTTACCTGCCACTCTAACCACTAGGTTACCTGCCACTCTAACCACTAGGTTACCTGCCACTCTGACCACTAGGTTACCTGCCACTCTGACCACTAGGATACCTGCCTCCTCTAACCACTAGGTTACCTGCCACTCTAACCACTAGGTTACCTGCCACTCTGACCACTAGGTTACCTGCCACTCTAACCACTAGGATACCTGCCACTCTGACCACTAGGTTACCTGCCACTCTGACCACTAGGTTACCTGCAACTCTAACCACTAGGATACCTGCCACTCTGACCACTAGGTTACCTGCCACTCTAACCACTAGGATACCTGCCACTCTGACCACTAGGTTACCTGCCACTCTGACCACTAGATTTCCTGCCACTCTAACCACTAGGTTACCTGCCACTCTAACCACTAGGTTACCTGCCACTCTAACCACTAGGTTACCTGCCACTCTAACCACTAGATTACCTGCCACTCTGACCACTAGGATACCTGCCACTCTAACCACTAGATTACCTGCCACTCTAACCACTAGATTACCTGCCACTCTGACCACTAGATTACCTGCCACTCTGACCACTAGGTTACCTGCCACTCTAACCACTAGATTACCTGCCACTCTAACCACTAGATTACCTGCCACTCTGACCACTAGGTTACCTGCCACTCTAACCACTAGATTACCTGCCACTCTGACCACTAGGTTACCTGCCACTCTAACCACTAGGATACCTGCCACTCTGACCACTAGGTTACCTGCCACTCTGACCACTAGGATACCTGCCACTCTGACCACTAGGATACCTGCCACTCTGACCACTAGGTTACCTGCCACTCTGACCACTAGGTTACCTGCCACTCTAACCACTAGATTACCTGCTGCCCCGTTCTAAGTTCTAAATTTTAATTAAATAATTTCTACACCTTTGGTTCTTATTAAACGATATCCCCAGGTGTCCTAAAATGGATTTATTGAATAGCTTGACGGTCCATGTTATTACTAACTTCAAATAATTCTGTGTGTTAACATCGGCCTAGTAGTTATAGATAAAACACTTCTTTTTTTTTAAGTTAGAGAAACGCAGAAAGAATCGTCTTGTTCCCTTTTCCTTGAATGCATTGTAAGCAGATAGAGGCCAGCTATGGACCTAAACTCAAACACTCATGAACATACAAAGTTATTTTAACTCTAGCTACCTAATTATTTAGCAAAATAATCAATGGATGTGATAGAGTCATGTGATCCCTGTGACCAAAATCACCTGAATTCAACTCATATCAACTCCATATTGGGATTGATGTTACTGAAAGGTGATTTAGCCATAAAAAAAATTATGTTCACATGCCCCTATCATCACCATTGATTGCTTAAAAACTATTTTTGTTTATTTTTGACTGTTTTCATGGACAGCTACTGTAAGGTACTTAATTGTGACCCAGAAATGATTTAATATTGAGATGAAACAACTGCATTGGTGTCACGATCGTCGTATTGAGGAAACCAAAGCGCAGCGTCGTGTGAATACATACTTTTAATTATAGACGGAAAAAAACACAAAGTACACTAAATTGACCTGACCAGACTAGAGTAGAGTAGAGTAGAGTAGAGTAGAGTAGAGTAGAGTAGAGTAGAGTAGAGTAGAGTAGAGTAGAGTAGAGTAGAGTAGAGTAGAGTAGAGTAGAGTAGAGTAGAGTAGAGTAGAGTAGAGTAGAGTAGAGTAGAGTAGAGTAGAGTAGAAACTGAGTGCTAACATGTAACATCACATAGACAACAACCCACGAACCACAATACAAAACAGGCAGCCTAAATATGGTTCCCAATCAGAGACAACGACAAACACCTGCCACTGATTGAGAACCATATCAGGCCAAAACACATAGAAACAGACTAACTAGACATGCAACATGGAATGCCCACTCATATCACACCCTGACCAAACAAAACATAGAAACAAACAACGCAAATAATGGTCAGAGTGTGACAATTCTGGGGGAGGACTCAAAATTGCCCCACCTTCTTACAAAATACTCAATTTTTTTTTGTGGAACCTACTCAATAGAAATGGTGTTTCAGAACCTACACACAATAGAAATTATGTTTCAGAACCTACACACAATAGAAATTATGTTTCAGAACCTACACACAATAGAAATTATGTTTCAGAACCTACACACAATAGAAATTATGTTTCAGAACCTACACACATTAGAAATGGTGTTTCAGAACCTACACACAATAGAAATTATGTTTCAGAACCTACACACAATAGAAATTATGTTTCAGAACCTACACACAATAGAAAAGTAGGTCAACAGAAGTCTGACAGGGTAACGAGGACACATGCTGATGAAGGTGAGTTGATCCCACTGTCGTCACCATTCTTGTGTACTACTAAATCACTCAACCAAGGTGCCTGGTAAGACTAGTTCTCTCACATCCTCCTCTCCACATTTCCTGTTGTTTTGAATATCTCTTCCTTCCCATCAGTTCTCTTTGTCATCTTGCTTGGACATGCCCCCATTGACTGCATCTACTAATAGTGTGTTTCCTCTATCAGGCTGAGCTCCAGTGTTTGGCCCAGTAGTGTTGCCTTTTGTGTTTCTACCTCTGTTTCCTGGCCTCAAAAAAGCCTCCTAAAATGGCATTTTACTGGGCTCCATGTCAACATCTTGAGCAAAATGGCTTAAAGGTTAGTTCTCAATCTCACTGGAATAGTGTAATCTGAGTATACTTTAAGTTATTTTTACTGTGGAAATGTTAAGTTATGACACCCTACACGTCTATTGTAACTAATGGCATAATTGACCATTTTGTAGATATTTGCTATTCAATAAAATTACAATTTCAATAGTTTGGTTACCAAACACTGAACTATTTAAGACCAATTCCCATACTATTTGAATAATTAAATAATTAAATTCACTTGTGGAAAGGTGTGAACAGCTCACATAGTGTATTTCACTGCATTTCACTGTTGAAGGTGTGGACCAAAGTGCAGTGTGGTAAATATCATACTTATATTTCAACTCAACAACAAATAACAAAAAAAACACAAAGAGAATGAACGAAAACCCGAAACAGTCCTGTCAGGTGCAGAAACACAAAACAGAAAATAACTACCCACAAAAACCCTGTGAGGAAAAAAGCTACCTAAGTATGGTTCCCAATCAAAGACAACGATTGACAGCTGTCCCTGATTGATAACCATACCCGTCCAAAACAAAGAAATACAAAAACATAGAAAAAGGAACATAGAACGCCCACCCAACTCACACCCTGACCAAACCAAAATAGAAACATAAAAAGCTCTAAGGTCATGTGACATGGGGTCCAATAGAAACGCTTTCAGCAAAACTATGGAAAAGGATTTCTTTATAAGTAAAGAAATAAGTTAATATATGATCAATATGAGTATTAGAAGTCACACTAACATTATGTGAAAAATGCCTTTTTAGACAAAAATCTGAATTTTTAAAAGAACCCTTTCAATTCTACTACCCTAAATGAACTTCCTTCCTGACTCGACGTCTGACACAACTAGCCAATGAAACCCTGCGGTGTTTACTGTAAACAGGTCTGCGCCATCTTCTAATCTTTTTATCGCATCGCAAATCCTGAGAGTTAGGGTTATTCTTCATTTCTTAATCCGGGGGGGGTCCCTCCGGTATTAGGGTGTGATTTGCTGTCTAAAGTGCACTAGAACACTTAGATAAGGGGTTAGAGGTTGATATGTCAATATGTCTACTTCCCCTTATTAGTCACATATAACATGTCTGATTCATTCTAAGTTACCCCTACAATTCACTGTGTTTATCTGAGTTTGTATCTGCACCTTGTGTATGGATACTTTTAGTTTTTTCATAATCTTGTTGTTTGACGTGTTAGTAATGAAATATTTGCCCGTTCATATCAACACACTAGGTCTGTAGCTTTTTAGTAGGTCAAACCGCCAATACAGACAGACAGGAAGTTGGAAACGGCTTATTAATTTCCATGGGAAGAAGAAAACACAACAAACCCATATGTGTAAATGTTCCCCTCTCCAATTGGCCTATATTTTCAGACCATTCACACATAGCTCATGTGGTCATAAAACAATAACTTGCATGCAAAGGAAATACAATACTTAAACAAAAGTAGATCGATTATTTTTTCATATTTTAATTGCCCTGCATGTGCATGAATCATTACATTTGGCCAGACAATAAAACGACGCTGACTTGAACTGGATTCAAATCAGTGTTAAGTTTCTCACATTGTTACATTGTAATTAGCTCACAGGGGATCATTTGATACAACAAGTCACTATAACTCAGTCTCAAGCAGTCTTTGTGCACCATCTATGTGGCATTCTGCTCATTACACCAAATCACTTCTTTTTTTTTTCTTCCTGAAAATGAATTAGACTTCAGTTACGGGCTCAGGCCACTGTGTGTCTTCATTGAGCGGTAACACATTCGACGAGAGGAGATACCCAGTTCACAATGGGTTAGTGCTATCAGGAATCCTTGGGACGTCCCTAACCCTAACCTTACTCCTTACCTAACCCTAACCTTACTCCTTACCTAACCCTAACCTTACTCCTTACCTAACCCTAACCCTAATCCTTACCTAACCCTAACCTTACTCCTTACCTAACCCTAACCTTACTCCTTACCTAACCCTAACGTTAACCCTTACCTAACCCTAACCTTACTCCTTACCTAACCCTAACGTTAACCCTTACCTAACCCTAACCTTACTCCTTACCTAACCCTAACCTTACTCCTTACCTAACCCTAACCTTACTCCTTACCTAACCCTAACCCTAATCCTTACCTAACCCTAACCTTACTCCTTACCTAACCCTAACCTTACTCCTTACCTAACCCTAACCTTACTCCTTACCTAACCCTAACCCTAATCCTTACCTAACCCTAACCTTAATCCTTACCTAACCCTAACCTTACTCCTTACCTAACCCTAACCTTAACCCTTATCTAACCATAACCCTAATCCTTACCTAACCCTAACCTTAATCCTTACCTAACCCTAACCTTACTCCTTACCTAACCCTAACCTTACTCCTTACCTAACCCTAACCTTAATCCTTACCTAACCCTAACCTTAATCCTTACCTAACCCTAACGTTAACCCTTACCTAACCCTAACGTTAACCCTTACCTAACCCTAACCCTAACCTTACTCCTTACCTAACCCTAACCTTACTCCTTACCTAACCCTAACCTTAATCCTTACCTAACCCTAACCTTAATCCTTACCTAACCCTAACGTTAACCCTTACCTAACCCTAACGTTAACCCTTACCTAACCCTAACCCTAACCTTACTCCTTACCTAACCCTAACCTTACTCCTTACCTAACCCTAACCTTACTCCTTACCTAACCCTAACCCTAACCCTAATCCTTACCTAACCCTAACCTTACTCCTTACCTAACCCTAACCTTACTCCTTACCTAACCCTAACCTTACTCCTTACCTAACCCTAACCTTACTCCTTACCTAACCCTAACCTTACTCCTTACCTAACCCTAACCTTACTCCTTACCTAACCCTAACCCTAACCCTAACCTTACTCCTTACCTAACCCTAACCTTACTCCTTACCTAACCCTAACCTTACTCCTTACCTAACTCCTTACCTAACCCTAACCTTAATCCTTACCTAACCCTAACCTTACTCCTTACCTAACCCTAACCTTACTCCTTACCTAACCCTAACCTTACTCCTTACCTAACCCTAACCTTACTCCTTACCTAACCCTAACCTTACTCCTTACCTAACCCTAACCTTACTCCTTACCTAACCCTAACCCTAACACTAACCTTACTCCTTACCTAACCCTAACCTTACTCCTTACCTAACCCTAACCTTACTCCTTACCTAACCCTAACCTTACTCCTTACCTAACCCTAACCTTAATCCTTACCTAACCCTAACCTTACTCCTTACCTAACCCTAACCTTACTCCTTACCTAACCCTAACCTTACTCCTTACCTAACCCTAACCTTACTCCTTACCTAACCCTAACCTTACTCCTTACCTAACCCTAACCTTACTCCTTACCTAACCCTAACCTTACTCCTTACCTAACCCTAACCTTAATCCTTACCTAACCCTAACGTTAACCCTTACCTAACCCTAACCTTAATCCTTACCTAACCCTAACCTTACTCCTTACCTAACCCTAACCTTACTCCTTACCTAACCCTAACCTTACTCCTTACCTAACCCTAACCTTAATCCTTACCTAACCCTAACCTTACTCCTTACCTAACCCTAACCTTACTCCTTACCTAACCCTAACCTTACTCCTTACCTAACCCTAACCTTACTCCTTACCTAACCCTAACCTTAATCCTTACCTAACCCTAACCTTACTCCTTACCTAACCCTAACCTTACTCCTTACCTAACCCTAACCTTACTCCTTACCTAACCCTAACCCTAACCCTAACCTTACTCCTTACCTAACCCTAACCTTACTCCTTACCTAACCCTAACCTTACTCCTTACCTAACCCTAACCTTACTCCTTACCTAACCCTAACCTTAATCCTTACCTAACCCTAACCCTAAGCCTTACCTAACCCTAACCTTACTCCTTACCTAACCCTAACCTTAATCCTTACCTAACCCTAACCCTAATCCTTACTCCTTACCTAACCCTAACCTTACTCCTTACCTAACCCTAACCTTAATCCTTACCTAACCCTAACCCTAATCCTTACCTAACCCTAACCTTACTCCTTACCTAACCCTAACCTTAATCCTTACCTAACCCTAACCCTAATCCTTACCTAACCCTAACCTTAATCCTTACCTAACCCTAACCTTAATCCTTACCTAACCCTAACGTTAACCCTTACCTAACCCTAACCTTAATCCTTACCTAACCCTAACCTTAACCCTTATCTAACCCTAACCTTACTCCTTACCTAACCCTAACCTTAATCCTTACCTAACCCTAACGTTAACCCTTACCTAACCCTAACCTTAATCCTTACCTAACCCTAACCTTAATCCTTACCTAACCCTAACGTTAACCCTTACCTAACCATAACCTTAATCCTTACCTAACCCTAACCTTAATCCTTACCTAATCCTAACGTTAACCCTTACCTAACCCTAACGTTAACCCTTACCTAACCCTAACCTTAATCCTTACCTAACCCTAACCTTAATCCTTACCTAACCCTAACCTTACTCCTTACCTAACCCTAACGTTAACCCTTACCTAACCCTAACGTTAACCCTTATCGTAACCATTTTAAATTTCTACTTCAATGGAGTGACTAGTGACGTCCCAAGGATCCCAAATAGCAAGGGCCAACGTTAGGTTTAGAATTGTTTGGTGAAAGGGGCATTCAGCAGTTGCCACATCCATTTTTTGAAATTATTAAGTACCCATTTATTCTTGAGGAATATAACTTATAAATGCCTCATAAGCTTAGTTTAATTGTCGTACCCCATCAGAACCCAAAATATAAGCTTGTTTTAAACAAAGTAAATGTCGCCTCAAAACATGTTTACAATTATATCATATAAATAATTGTGATACCATGGATGGTCAGACCTTGCATCCATAGCTTTCACTCGCTGTACGTGGGTGGTTACATTTCTCCAGCCCCATCCCTCAGTTTTTATACAAAAACACTTTGTTGTTGTTTCAACTGCTGATTGGTCCTTTAAAGGGGAAGTGGCAGCCATGGATCACATTCATTCATCTTTATCAGTTAATTACAATCCTGTACTTTCACCTGTTTAGTGTGAATGTATAAAGCCCAATATGAATGTTGTCTTCTCTACCTCACAGTCATTGTGTGGATTGGAAAGTACCTGCCTTGCTTCCCAGCTGTGGTGGTGAATCTGATCTTTCCCTGTTAAAGACTAGTTGTGTGTAATCAATATTGTCTAAATATGGGCACTTTGCTCATAGTCATGCAATTCCCATGGTGGTCTATTTGATCTTGTGGTTTCACATCATTCTCTTTGTTTGAGAGTGCAGCAGAAGAATTGAAATATATCCTCCCTCTCTCATCATTGGCAGACCGTGTGAGAAGAAACACCCACTTTGTCCTTTGTTAGCAGCCCCGGCATATACAAGCACATTTTTCCCGATTCCCAGTCACATTCACAACAGTCTGATGCAGCACTATACTGATCCCTTCAATTGCTCATCCCTAACAAGACTCGGGACAAGGCCCAGATGCAGAAGCAGGAGGCAGACAGTTAGAATCTCAGATGCTTATTACAAAACAGGGGTTAGGCAAACTGCAGGCCCAGGGCAGGCAGAGGTCACTAATCCAAGGCAGTGTAAATCAGGGAAAGAACCGCAGGCAGGCTCAGGGCGGGCAGGATGGTCAGAACCGGGAGGACTGGAAACCAGGTAAACACGCTGGTAAGACTTGACAAGACAAGACAAACTGGCAACAGACCAACAGAAAATGCAGATGTAAGTACACAGGGGATAATGGGAGACACCTGGTGGGGTGGAGACAAGCTCAAGACAGGTGAAACAGGTCAGGGTGTGACAATGCAGCTTTTCAAAAACAGCGGTCCACTCCACTCCACACCACTCTGAAGAGAAGCTGCCATTGAAAAGAGACACCCTACTACTTCCTGGTCCAGTGAATGGGATTTCTGTGTCACAATCATACTTGTCATTCTGACCTCAGAATGCCTCTCTCTGTTTCTCTGTGCTGGACAAGACCTCTAGTACAGATGTAGGATCTTAATTTGAGCCTGTTTGCTACAGAAATAAAATTATCCTGCAGCAACAGGAAATGTGAATTATTATGTGGATTATAATGAATGGACATTTTTTGTTGTTGTAGGACTTGATAAAATAAAATATTGGTATGGATAATCAAGTCTGGAATTTTTTTAACGGAAATGACAAACCTTAAAATCCTTTGTAAACCTTGAATACACTACAAGTTTGCATTTCCTGCCGCGCAGGAAACTTCCTGCAACATCAGGATGATCAAACGAAGATATGCCATGCAGCTACGCTGTCTGTGGTTATTTGCTGCAGGTGACCGGAGGGGAGTGGTGCAGTAGTGCTCCACAGGCTACCATTTATTATACATTTTACTTGCAAACGACTGGTGGCTTTATGAAGTGCATCATTAGGTTGCTCTGAGCTAGTCAGTGTAACTGGTATAGTGACACAAGGACCAAACGAGCAAGGTCGAATGCCCCGCCCACCTGATGATTTGTCTTTTTCAGGAATCTATTTCCTGTGTTTTGAGGGTTGTAAAATCCACTTGTCACTTAAATCTCTTTCATAATCTTGCTTGTGTCTCTCGTCCCCCCCCCCCCCATTAACGTTACGACCACGGAAATGTGTCATTAATGGCTGAAATGGGCTCAAGGGGATACATTAGTTTTCCACTGAATCTGTAAGAATACGAAAGCTTCGTCTGGGATTTAACACACTGTCTCGACACTTACATCACAAAAAAGAGAGGAAAGATAACTTTATTTTGATGGGTGTAGATATTTCATTGGAATTGAAAAAAGTGATCATTTAACACAGTTGAAATGTTTACAAATCAGAACCGCTGAAATTAAAGAAACCTCTGAAAATGACCACTCAGATTATAGTGATATTATATACGATCTCATGAATAATGTATAGTATATTTAGATAAGTGTAATCTAGAGCCAAGCATGTGGATTTTTAAACTGGGGGTATCCTGCTACAGTAAACATGTCATCCCCCACAAATTATAAAGCACCCCCCCCTTAGGCCAATTGAGATATCATGTGAGACTAACACATTTCAGTTAATTACCATAGCCCCAGCCTTGGGCCAATCAGTGTAATTTTGTAAATGACGGATCTCTATGGCAAGACGTATCGTCCAGGAGTTCCCTCAAAATCAGGCCAAAGTTGTCTGATATATCCTGTGTGACTGACTAATATGCAAATGAACGTACAGACTGACAGAGACAGATCCACAATCCCTCCCCGATTTCAGCGTGAGTGACAATGAGGCAGTCTAGACAGAGCAGGTGAGTGCAGGTAGGGTTGACGGAGCAGGGGAGTGCAGGTAGGGTAGACAGAGCAGGTGAGTGCAGGTAGGGTTGACGGAGCAGGGGAGTGCAGGTAGGGTAGACAGAGCAGGTAGGATAGACAGACAGGTAAGTGCAGGTAGGGTTGACGGAGCAGGTGAGTGCAGGTAGGGTAGACAGAGCAGGTAGGATAGACAGACAGGTAAGTGCAGGTAGGGTAGACAGACAGGTAAGTGCAGGTAGGGTAGACAGAGCAGGTAGGATAGACAGACAGGTAAGTGCAGGTAGGGTAGACAGTGCAGGTAGGGTAGACAGTGCAGGTAGGGTAGACAGAGCAGGTAGGATAGACAAAGCAGGTAGGATAGACAGTGCAGGTAGGGTTACAGAGCAGGTAGGGTAGACAAAGCAGGTAGGGTAGACAGACAGGTAAGTGCAGGTAGGGTAGACAGAGCAGGTAGGATAGACAGACAGGTAAGTGCAGGTAGGGTAGACAGACAGGTAAGTGCAGGTAGGGTAGACAGAGCAGGTAGGGTAGACAGTGCAGGTAGGGTAACAGTGCAGGTACGTGCAGGTAGGGTAGACAGACAGGTAAGTGCAGGTAGGGTAGACAGACAGGTAAGTGCAGGTAGGGTAGACAGAGCAGGTAGGGTAGACAGAGCAGGTAGGGTAGACAGTGCAGGTAGGGTAGACAGAGCAGGTAGGGTAGACAGTGCAGGTAGGGTAGACAGTGCAGGTAGGGTAGACAGAGCAGGTAGGGTAGACAGAGCAGGTAGGGTAGACAGAGCAGGTAGGATAGACAGAGCAGGTAGGGTAGACAGAGCAGGTAGGGTAGGTAGGGTAGACAGTGCAGGCAGGTAGGGTAGACAGAGCAGGTAGGGTAGACAGACAGGTACGTGCAGGTAGGGTAGACAGACAGACAGGTACGTGCAGGTAGGGTAGACAGAGCAGGTAGGGTAGACAGACAGGTACATGCAGGTAGGGTAGACAGACAGGTAGGGTAGACAGAGCAGGTAGGGTAGACAGAGCAGGTAGGGTAGACAGAGCAGGTAGGGTAGACAGAGCAGGTAAGTGCAGGTAGGGTAGACAGACAGGTAGGGTAGACAGACAGGTAGGGTAGACAGAGCAGGTAGGGTAGACAGACAGGTAGGGTAGACAGAGCAGGTAGGGTAGACAGACAGGTAGGGTAGACAGACAGGTAGGGTAGACAGAGGAGGTAGGGTAGACAGACAGGTAGGGTAGACAGAGGAGGTAGGGTAGACAGACAGGTAGGGTAGACAGAGGATGTGTGTCGTGGTTGCAGCCCTGTTCCTCACCGCTATGTTAATGTATTAATATATGCAAATAGACCATCTGTGTGAACGTGTCTTAGGCATGTTGCAAGGGGGCATGAGGGCTGGAGATGTGGCCAGGGCAATAAATTGCAATGTCCGTCCTGTGTAACGCCTAAGACAGAGCTACAGGGAGACAGGACGGACAGCTGATCGTCCTCGCAGTGGCAGACCACGTGTAACAACACCTGCACAGGATCGGTACATCCAAACATCACACCTCCGGGACAGGTCCAGGATGGCAACAACAACTGCCCGAGTTACACCAGGAACGCACAATCCCTCCATCAGTGCTCAGACTGTCCACAATAGGCTGAGAGAGGCTCCTCACCAGAACTCACCGTCAACAACGTCACCTATGGGCACAAACCCATCATCGCTGGACCAGACAGGACTGGCATACTCTTCACTGACGAGTCGCTGTATGTCTCACTAGGGTTGATGGTCGGATTTGCGTTTATTGTCGAAGGAATGAGCGTTACACCGAGGCCTGTACTCTGGAGAGGGATCGATACAATAAAATGAATACCAGAATTCGCATCAAAATCACTGAACTCCATTCATTATTTGTCCGTGCCAGTAAAATGTTTTATATTCTATAACCCCTATTCCTAGTTCTGATAGAAACCTATGTATCCTTTCAAAGATCCATGGCCTAGCTCTACAAAGAGCTCTACAGGGCCCAACCCTAAGGAGGATCTACAAGAGCCTTAGTTCCCAATCACCTAAAGCCCCATCCCCAGGGCCCAATCCCAATCCCCAATCCCCAATAACCAAGGCCCAATCCCCAAGGCCCAATCCCAATCCCAAATCCCCAAAGTCCCAATCTCCAAGGCCCAATCCCAAATTCCCAAAGTCCCAATCCCCAATGCCCAATCCCCAATCCCCAAGGCCCAATACCCGAGGCCCAATCCCCAAAGTCCCAATCCCCAATGCCCAATCCCCAATACCCAAGGCCCAATACCCGAGGCCCAATCCCCAATGCCCAATCCCCAATCCCCAAGGCCCAATACCCAAGGCCCAATCCCGAGGCCCAATCCCCAATGCCCAATCCCCAATCCCCAAGGCCCAATCCCCAAGGCCCAATACCCAATGCCCAATCCTCAAAGTCCAATCCCAAAGACCCAAGACTCTTCTGAATGTATTACTCCTCATGTAAATGTGTCTTTCCAAGGACAGGACTCCAGTTCTCCTTCAGATGAATCACTTCCATTCAGTCCCCAGAACAGTTGACTATTATACCAGACTGTACATTATAATACCATCCTTCCTTGTTGAAAGACTATGTGCATCTGCACTGTGCGTAATACATTACTACCATACATAATTTATACTCCATATAAATTATGTGGAGACTGACTGATATGTAACTGAGTGGTTGTTCTGCATGACTTAATGGTCTTTTGGTGGCTTGCCGCTGGTTAAGGGACAGTTAGCATCAGTTACGTGGCGGCTGGGACTCGGTGGGAGGAGGGTGCCCCTGGAGAGGGGGTGTGAAGGGGAGCTCTGTGAGCTCCTTCCAGGGGCGGGAGGCTGACTCTCAGGGGCACAGTCGGCTGCAGCTGTTCTCTGAGCTGGTTTATGGCTGCAGATGGACAGAAGTGAGTGGTGGAGCACAGCATGGCTCTGTCATACCCCCCCCCCCCACGCCCCCACCCAGTTTGCCCTGGTAATGGGGGGCTTTCTTCTGGCAGGGACACAGAGTATGAGCCCACCATACCACAAGTGAATCCGAAGGCCTTGGGTCAGCCATGTCCAGTGTGTGTGTGTGTGTGCATGTTTTGCGTGCATGCATGCGGGCATGTGTGTGTGTGTGGGTATATGTGTATGTGTGACACTCACCCGTTGCATTCATGAGGTTGGCTCAATGGCTGTGTTGATCCACTCTCCACGGAGGGTGTGGGAGGGTTGTGGGGGCAAATGGGTGACCAATGAACACACTGTCTTATTGTATGGGTCGCTACTGGACATGCTGGGATTTGTAACGCAATATGGATTTCACTCATTTGATTGGCAAGTGAGGCTGGACTTCCTTTTGATTCATCACGACCTGTTTGATTAGTGTGAGTGTTAGGATTGGTGGAATTAGTGGGAGTGGTGATGCAGAAGGTGGGAGTGCACTTTTCTGTCATATAGTGTGGAAAGAAGAGGGAGAGAGAGAGAGAGAGAGAGAGAGGGAGAGAGAGAGAGAGAGATGGAGAGAGAGAGAGAGAGGGAGAGAGAGAGAGAGAGAGAGAGAGAGAGAGAGAGAGAGAGGGAGAGAGAGATGGAGAGAGAGAGAGAGAGAGAGAGAGAGAGAGAGAGAGAGAGATGTTTACATGTTGAGGTATTTTATTCATGTTTTACTGCAAATTAACAGACTTCTTACACCCTGCAGGAAGAAACGGCATAGTCCAGCATAGGCTAGTCATGCTGGTCACCCTCCTTTTCTGTGTTTTTGCTGGTCACCAGTCTTGGCTGTGTTTTTGCTGGTCACCAGCCTTGGCTGTGTTTTTGCTGGTCACCGGTCTTGGCTGTGTTTTTGCCCAGTCTTTTATGTGTTTTTGCTGGTCTCCAGTCTTGGCTGTGTTTTTGCTGGTCACCAGCCTTGGCTGTGTTTTTGCTGGTCACTAGCCTTTTATGTGTTTTTGCTGGTCACCAGTCTTGGCTGTGTTTTTGCCCAGTCTTTTATGTGTTTTTGCTGGTCACCAGTCTTGGCTGTGTTTTTGCCCAGTCTTTTATGTGTTTTTGCTGATCACCAGTCTTGGCTGTGTTTTTGCTGGTCACCAGCCTTGGCTGTGTTTTTGCTGGTCACCGGTCTTGGCTGTGTTTTTGCTGGTCATCAGCCTTGGCTGTGTTTTTGCTGGTCACCAGCCTTGGCTGTGTTTTTGCTGATCACCAGTCTTGGCTGTGTTTTTGCTGGTCACCGGTCTTGGCTGTGTTTTTGCCCAGTCTTTTCTGTGTTTTTGTTGATCACCAGTCTTGGCTGTGTTTTTGCCCAGTCTTTTCTGTGTTTTTGCTGATCACCAGTCTTGGCTGTGTTTTCGCTTTCGCTGTGTTTTGAGCAGTGTTGACCAACATACCAGTATATGTTGGTCACCAGTGTACCAGTATATGTTGGTCACCAGTGTACCAGTATATGTTGGTCACCAGTGTACCAGTATATGTTGGTCACCAGTGTACCAGTATATGTTGGTCACCAGTGTACCAGTATATGTTGGTCACCAGTGTACCAGTGCATGTTGGTTACCAGTGTACCAGTATATGTTGGTCACCAGTGTACCAGTGCATGTTGGTCACCAGTGTACCAGTGCATGTTGGTCACCAGTGTACCAGTGCATGTTGGTCACCAGTGTACCAGTATATGTTGGTCACCAGTGTACCAGCATCAAGGTGCTTCATTATTTAAGACATTACATTACTTACAGGTAACTGCCAGAATAAAGGAACCACCAGCATAATGTCTTATCTGGAGTACTCCTGTCTTATCCAGTGTCCTGTGTGAATTTAAGTCTCTAATTCTCTCTTTCTCTCATTCTCTCTTTCTTTCTCTCTCTCTCTCTCTCTCGAAGGACCTGAGGGGGGCTAGGGTCAGTCTGTTATATCTGGAGTACTTCTCCTGTCTTATCCGGTGTCCTGTGTGAATTTAAGTGTGCTCTCTCTAATTCTCTCTTTCTCTCGAAGGACCTGAGGGGGGCTAGGGTCAGTCTGTTATATCTGGGGTACTTCTCCTGTCTTATCCGGTGTCCTGTGTGAATTTAAGTATGCTCTCTCTAATTCTCTCTTTCTTTCTCTCTCTCTCTCTCTCTCTCTCTCTCTCTCTCTCTCTCTCGAAGGACCTGAGGGAGGCTAGGGTCAGTCTGTTATATCTGGAGTACTTCTCCTGTCTTATCCGGTGTCCTGTGTGAATTTAAGTATGCTCTCTCTAATTCTCTCTTTCTTTCTCTCTCTCTCTCTCTCTCTCTCGAAGGACCTGAGGGAGGCTAGGGTCAGTCTGTTATATCTGGAGTACTTCTCCTGTCTTATCCGGTGTCCTGTGTGAATTTAAGTATGCTCTCTCTAATTCTCTCTTTCTTTCTTTCTCTCTCTCGAAGGACCTGAGCCCTAGGACCATGCCTCAGGACTACCTGGCATGATGACTCCTTGCTGTCCCCAGTCCACCTGGCTGTGCTGCTGCTCCAGTTTCAACTGTTCTGCCTGCGGCTATGGAATCCTGACCTGTTCACCGGACGTGCTACCTGTCCCAGACCTATTATTTCACCATGCTGGTCATTTATGAACATTTGAACATCTTGGCCATGTTCTGTTATAATCTCCACCCGGGACAGACAGAAAAGGACTGGCCACCCCTCATAGCCTGGTTCCTCTCCTGGTTCCTTCCTAGGTTTTGGCCTTTCTAGGGAGTTTTTCCTAGCCACCGTGCTTCTACACCTGCATTGCTTGCTGTTTGGGGTTTTAGGCTGGGTTTCTGTACAGCACTTTGAGATATCAGCTGATGTACGAAGATTTTGTTGTGTTGATTTAACAGGGCGTTGGACCACGGCCAACCGTCAGAACAGCTTGCTACACCACTCTCCCAACAGAAATACCATCATTTGGTGTTTTGCTGATGGTAGTCGGAACACACTGTCTCAGGCGCTGCTCCAGAATCTCCTATAAGTGTTGAGATTTGGTGACTGACTCACTGACACACACACACACACACACACACACACACACACACACACACACACACACACACATACACACGGGAAACATACTATGTAGATGACTCTAAGTATAATAGGTCGTTAATTGCTTAATTATCTCAGGAACCACACCTGTGTGGGAACACCTGCTTTCAAAATACTTTATATTCCTCATTTACTCGTGTTTCCTTTATTTTTGGCAGCTACCTGTATATCACAAGACCTTACTTCGAGGGCCTAGTTTTTCCCTGATAGAGTGGCCACATCAGGCCTGCAAGTCACATTATGCTTCCAGTCATTGCGCTAACGCTAGTTAGCATTGGCTCGTGAAACTACCTCTAACTTCCTTCATACTAAAAAAGTATATCCGTGATGGTATCTCTTGTAGCTAATGGTATTCATAAAAATATAAAAATATTTTCAAAATTAGATATTAAATTTTTGGGGGTGGACCCCCCCAACAACTCAGACCCAAGTTTGAAAACCCCTGAGCTAGACCATTCTGGACGAGCATCACCAGCATAAACTGGTCCACAGCATCACCAGCTGGTCAGCCAGTCTAACCAGCAAGATCATGCTGGTCAGACCAGCTTGACCAACATAGACCAGCTTGAAATGTAGACTGGCCTATGCTGTATTTTTCAGCAGGCCAGCTAGGGAGAGACAGTCTACATGACCTACCTGTTATGAGAATATGGTTTCCTGAAAAACAAGATCTCTAAGGATTTTTCCTTTTACTTTGGCGCATTGATCAACAATTAGCTGTGGGCTGTTGTATTGATTTTCCACTGGGCGTGACAGAGGGTCAGGAGTGTTGAGGATGAAAACAACCACCAATCCTCCCGTCTTCTCTACCTGCTCCTACTCCATTTTTAATGCACTGGGCTGGAACAGCGCCAGAGGAAAAAAACCAACTGTGACTAACGTCACCATTCCTCTTGAAAGATGGCCCCTCTGGAAATCCTGCCTCACACCACTCCAGACCTCTCACAGGGAAGAGAAATACCTTTTCAATTCCTCTAGCTTCCAGTCTATTCCAGTCATTCACTCCACAACCTCCTTATCTCAAGGCCAAGTCATCACATTGTTCTGCGATAGGAGAGGTGCCGTCAATTAAGTCAGCTAAAATAAATTGAATACAAAAACTATTTCATGGGTGTGAAACAATGGATGCAGAGGAAGCAAGCGAGAGGAGGATGGCATGGAATGGAATAGTGTGGCATGGAATGGAATAGTGTGGCATGGAATGGAATAGTGTGGCATGTAATGGAATAGTGTGGCATGGAATGGAATAGTGTGGCATGGAATGGAATGGTGTGGCATGGAATGGAATAGTGTGGCATGGAATGGAATAGTGTGGCATGGAATGGAATAGTGTGGCATGGAATGGAATAGTGTGGCATGGAAATGGAGTTAATCACGGCGTTTCCCAAACTCAGTCCTCTGGAACCAAAGGGGTGCACGTTTTGTTTGGGATTTTTGCCGATAACACTACACAGCTGATTAAAATAATTAAACTTTGATGATGAGTTGATTATTTGAATCAGCTGTGTAGTGTTAGGGGGCAAAACAAACAAAAAAACGTGCACCCCTCGGGGTCCCGAGGACCGAGTTTGGGAAACCCTGAGGTAACGGAATGGCCTCAACCTCATGGAAACTGTGTATTTGAGACCATTCGTGTTTGACGCGTTTGAGACCATTCCATTTATTCTGATCCAGACATTACTATGAGCCTGTTCTCCCCAGTTAAAGTGCCCTGAGATTACTGTGTGGAAGGGTTGGACAGACACATTCCTTCATTTATTAATGTCTCCTTGAAATGTGGATCAGGAAAGACGTGTTTATGCCGACAGAAAGGAGAAAACATGGAAAATGAGTGTTTGATGTATTTGAATCCATTCCACTCAATCCGCTCCAGTCATTACCACAAGCCTGTCCTCCCCAATTAAGGTGCCACCAAACTCCTGTGTTAGTGATATATCAAAATCACATCTCTCTATATTCAGAGTGTACACACTTCCCCATAATCCATTAGTGCTCTGTGTGACCTATGAGATGTTAAAAAGGTTGAATACCCCTATTTTTCAAAATTTCGTGCTCACTGGGTTTCACAACACCCTCTTAATGGCACACAATCCATGTCTCAATTATCTCAAGGCTTAAAAATCCTTCTTTAACCTGTCTCCTCCCCCTTCATCTACACTGATTGAAGTGGATTTAAACAAATCACATCAATAAGGGATTATAGCTTTCACCTGGATTCACCTGGTCAGTCTATGTCATGGAAAGAACAGGTGTCCTTAATGTTTTGTACACGCAGTGTACGAAGACAGCAAAATAAATCCCACCTTAATTATTTAATTTCACCAGTTTCATTTGTTTTCATTAAATGACATGTTACCACCACCCAATAACATGATTGCAATCTCCTAATTTGTTTCGGGGAAGGGGGACATGCCACTCAAAATAATGAGTGAACAAACTAATTATGGGGCAATCTAATTAGTTTGTAATGGAGATACTCTCCCCAACTATTCACACAGATGGGAAATACAAAACCTCCCAGATTATAGGGATTACCCAAATCAGACAAAGATTTTACGGACCCCACATTGTTGAATGACAGCAGGGGGTTTTGGAAGGGTTAAGATTTCTAGTCATCTTTATCTCTCTCTGGTTCATCGTTAGGGAACAAATCACTGTTGTTCCTCTAGTCCCATATATCACTGTTGTTCCTCTAGTCCCATATATCACTGTTGTTCCTCTAGTCTCATATATCACTGTTGTTCCTCTAGTCTCATATATCACTGTTGTTCCTCTAGTCCCATATATCACTGTTGTTCCTCTAGTCTCATATATCACTGTTGTTCCTCTAGTCTCATATATCACTGTTGTTCCTCTAGTCTCATATATCACTGTTGTTCCTCTAGTCCCATATATCACTGTTGTTCCTCTAGTCCCATATATCACTGTTGTTCCTCTAGTCCCATATATCACTGTTGTTCCTCTAGTCCCATATATCACTGTTGTTCCTCTAGTCCCATAGATCACTGTTGTTCCTCCTCTAGTCCCATATATCACTGTTGTTCCTCTAGTCCCATATATCACTGTTGTTCCTCTAGTCCCATATATCACTGTTGTTCCTCTAGTCCCATATATCACTGTTGTTCCTCTAGTCCCATATATCACTGTTGTTCCTCTAGTCCCATATATCACTGTTGTTCCTCTAGTCCCGTATATCACTGTTGTTCCTGTCCCATATATCACTGTTGTTCCTCTAGTCCCATATATCACTGTTGTTCCTCTAGTCCCATATATCACTGTTGTTCCTCTAGTCCCATATATCACTGTTGTTCCTCTAGTCCCATATATCACTGTTGTTCCTCTAGTCCCATAGATCACTGTTGTTCCTCCTCTAGTCCCATATATCACTGTTGTTCCTCTAGTCCCATATATCACTGTTGTTCCTCTAGTCTCATATATCACTGTTGTTCCTCTAGTCCCATATATCACTGTTGTTCCTCTAGTCCCATAGATCACTGTTGTTCCTCCTCTAGTCCCATATATCACTGTTGTTCCTCTAGTCCCATATATCACTGTTGTTCCTCTAGTCCCATATATCACTGTTGTTCCTCTAGTCCCATATATCACTGTTGTTCCTCTAGTCCCATATATCACTGTTGTTCCTCTAGTCCCATATATCACTGTTGTTCCTCTAGTCCCGTATATCACTGTTGTTCCTGTCCCATATATCACTGTTGTTCCTCTAGTCCCATATATCACTGTTGTTCCTCTAGTCCCATATATCACTGTTGTTCCTCTAGTCCCATATATCACTGTTGTTCCTCTAGTCCCATATATCACTGTTGTTCCTCTAGTCTCATATATCACTGTTGTTCCTGTCCCATATATCACTGTTGTTCCTGTGACATTTTGTTGGGGGGGCCCGTCTGGGGGGGCCCACTCACCTTCCGAAGAAAGCATTTTAGTGCCCCTTTTCTTGACAGTGCATAGAAAACATTTAAGTTTAGGGTTAATGTCCTGCAATTCTACACATTTTGCAATGGTGCGTAGAGAAAATATTGCAGTTTTAAAGCAAGCTAGCTGCAGTTCTACACATTTTGCAATGGTGCGTAGAGAAAATATTGCAGTTTTAAAGCAAGCTAGCTGCAGTTCTACACATTTTGCAATGGTGCGTAGAGAAAATATTGCAGTTTTAAAGCAAACTAGCTGCAATACTACACATTTTGCCATGGAGCGTAGAGAAAATATTGCAGTTTTAAAACTAATTCCATGCAATTACTACACAAATGTTTCCATAGGGTGGAGAGAAATGTTTGCAGTTTTAAAACTAATTCCATGCAATTACTACACAAACGTTTCCATAGGGTGGAGAGAAATGTTTGCAGTTTTAAAACTAATTCCATGCAATTACTACACAAATGTTTCCATAGGGTGGAGAGAAATGTTTGCAGTTTTAAAACTAATTCCATGCAATTACTACACAAACGTTTCCATAGGGTGGAGAGAAATGTTTGCAGTTTTGAATATGATATCGGAGTTAAAGTGACTATAAAATAAATGGGAGCCACCCCGGTCTGTAATTTTACCATGATTATTACAAGTTTAGATACTGTAGCTGGCTAGACTACTTTTTACCAGTCTTAAAAATCTTACCTGAGATGCGCTAATGGAGTGACTGCCAGTAACTGACATAACAAGAGGAAGACTATTGATTCACAACCTAATTTCAAAATTGCACCTGTTGTATTCTACTATTCTAACTCTCAACAGTTGAGACTCTGACTGACTTTCATTTTTATTTTATGTGTCAATAATTCGCGGGCCCTTTTCTTCCTTCTTTTTTTTAAAGGGGGGTGCGGGCTAGTTGCCCATCCCTGGATTATACAATAGGACTATTGTAAGGGTGCTATGACATATTAGTGAGTGACCATATCAGGGTTGCCTTCCCAGCCATTTACTATTGCTGAGTAATTTCCTCAGTAAAAAAAAAAAAAACAGGTCAGCTTTCTGTCCATGACTCGTTGGCTGAGTGACTCACTCAGTTGGTTGGTCAAACTACCTCCACCCAACAAGGGTTGGCCTGGAAACCAACGACATAGAAGGGATATGGGCGTGGTCAGCTGATTGGAGGTTCTGACTAGAGGGAGCATAGCTACGACCAGAAGTTTCTTTTTTGTAGCAGGTTACGAGAATTTATGCAGAAGGTTAGGATGATTAACTTGGCAGGTTAGGAGAAGGTTAGGATTGGGGTTGGCTATTTGACAACACACAGTTAAGGCAAGGTGAAACTCCACGTATTCTGGACTAAGTTATTCTAGCTAGGTGGAAAGAAACTAATGCTATATTGTTATGTTCCTCTGTACCTTTCTAGAAAAACAGATACTTTCACATACAGTAACTATGGTTATTTCAATAGGGAGGTAAGAGAAGGAAGTTGTGTGTATTTATATAACAGATTCTGGTTTGATGAGGAACCCTTACTTAAACCTCTTGGCCCCTTGGGAGCATCGGGCTTCCACCATGGCTCTCCACCTCAGTCTCTTCTGTGAGAAGGCGTTTGCCTCTAGCTAGGAGATCCCCGCTTTACTCAGTGGAGCGTCTCCACTTGTTTTTTGGCCTTCCCTGCCTGAACATATTACTTAGAACCTTTGTATCAATCTGTGACAAGTGCATGAACTTTGAACTCAGCAAAACAAACCACACCTATGAAGAAAATAGTCCCAACAGGGCAATATCATGCAAATTCTCACTGTGCAAAGTGTTTGGATTGGATGAATTGCGCAAGGGGTAGAGTCATGGGTTATAACTCAGCCAAAAGAGAGAGAGAGGGCCAAGGGATGAATGAATCATCCTAGGTATATTTTTTTAATACAAATATCAGAGACAATGGTCACATTCTGCCTCTCTGGGGAAATGAAATGATGCCTACACTCAGATGATGTGTGGAAAGGGTGGTCCCAGATGTGTTTGTGCTATCATCAATTTGCCATGACAATGAGAGACAACGAGTTGACAATGACAGAACAAAGATCTGCGACCTGGCTAGAAAGAGGTTGCTCTGTTTACCACTTTTTTTTGGTTTATATGCGACATACAGCTCCTGAGAAAATGCCAAAGATCTATTGTATCATGCTGTACCCATGCAGATGGCGATTAACGAACTGAATAAACATCGACTCCAATATGTTACACCCTGAGTAAGTTAATATGTAACCAACAGGTGTCTAATATTTTGTACGCAACATTTATTGTAATAGGCGTCACACTGGTCTGACCTGCCACAAGAACTTATGCTTGTTCATGTCTCCAAATATGGCGGCCTCTATTTTCTAATAAAGTGGAGCTAAATAGGCTAGTTTGGGATCTCAGACTTGTTTGTTGTAAAATAAGTAACATTGCAAACTGACTAATTGTAGACTGACTAACTGTCTAATACAAAAAAAGGTAAATGTCACTATTGCATGCTTTCAATCATACATATCTGACAAATTATCTCACAAGAATCTGACGATGATCATTGATGATGATATATATGCCATCAGTTGAATAGAAATTCCAATGACATACTTTGATTCATAAAGGACATCGTGGCGGGAAAAGAAGGACTATGTATGCATGGCACATGAAAAATGTAATATGTCACTAGTCAGAAGGAGCATACTGCTTGTGTAAAATACCACATAAGATTGTCATGTAAACGATAATAATTTGCAGCCTATTGACAAGTTAGTAAAATAGATACCACACCGTACATATCATTCTTAGGAACAGTTGTTTTATTCATCCGCGACAACCGACGATTTGCAATAAAGTTCAGCCTAACAACGACTGTGCGGAGTGATTTATTTAAGGACTACACCCAAGCGCAACCCGTTGGCTGTGTGGCTTCTCTTCTTCTGCCCAAACCCAGAAGACAGCGGGGACGAGACGGAGCCGGGGAATTGTTGGAGACTTCAAAATCACTACCTGTCACATATATATAGTTTAAAAAAAATCTATATATATTTCCACATTTGAACTAATACGCAAGTATGTCCTGGCAAAGCTACGTGGATAACCTGATGGCCGATGGCAGCTGCCAGGACACCGCCATTGTTGGTTACACGGACGCCAAATATGTCTGGGCATCGTTTCCAGGTGGTACATTTGTTAACATAACGGTAAGGACATTTTAATAATAATTAAGACTAATCTACGAACACGGTAAATGCTGGTATTTTAGCCTGTTGTTTAAATATGGGTGTTGGGGCCCTGCCTATAAGAGGGAAAGCCCCAGACGGAACGATAGGGCAGACAGGCAGCATGTGTTAGCTAGCGAGTTCACTAACACATGGTATCCGGTGTTCTTCGGTACAGCTATTAGACTTTTCACATGGTTTTTTGAAATATTTAGTGAATAGGTTTAGGACCACACACTACATTTTTAAATGAGTTGTGATCTAGCAAACTAACTGTTAACTTTAACCAGCCGACTGACATTTTTTTAAACTAGTTATCAACACATTAGCCAGGCTATTTTTGGCTTCTCCCCACATTTTTTTAAGCGTTAAAAGCGTGCGTTCAGAAACTTGTTACCACAAATGATAAATTGAAACCAGTTTCCTGTTATATCTAGCCGGCAATGCGGGCTTTGGGAGGAGCGGCGGCGAAAAATGGCACTATCTCAGGTCATCCAGATTCCAATATAATTAGGCAACGTTGGCGGATCGTTGCGCTTCATGCACTGTTACATGTACCATTGTGGGCTCCGCGGAGTTCGTAAATGCGTTTGTGAATCAGGGCCTTCGCTGCAATGCTGCCGCCCCTTTTAATTTCCCAAGATGGCGCCTGCTTTCATTCATCTGTACCCTTCCAGTCTACACAAGTAATCGTATGGAAACTTAAATGTATAGGCACCAGCTCGAAGCACATTGGTCGTTGTACAATAATCTACCATACAATTCGTTTGGAAGTATATTAAGTTAACGTATTGCATCTTGGTCATTCATGAACCCTCCATTTTGTTAGTTAGCAAGCATGGAAATGAACTATTTAGCAAAGATTGCTTGTGTTGTCAATTTCCAGATTGCAGCGTTTAAATTCGCTCGCGCGGCAGGGCATTTATTCTGTAGTTTCCGTCAGGCTCATAGTTGGATACATGCTAGATTGATAAAACATGGTTTTTAGCTACCAAACGTGGACTATCTTTCTAGCTAGGATGGGACTGCGGCAGTATGTATGATACCACACTACAATTGAAATTGCGTGTCCTGTATCGATATCCGTGTGTTAATGGGGGTTAATTTTCAGTGAGCTGCTTCCTTGTCACTATTCTAGTTAGCTAAGCTATGGCTAGACAGTTAATCATTAGCTGTTTGGTACCCTGGGCACATTCTCATGGATGTGAAATGAACGAGCTGGCACTTGCTCTGTTAGTCTTATGGTCAAATGTTACAGGTTGTAGGCAAGCTGTCAAGTTGTCCTACTGTATATTGCCTCTGTGGACAGCGTTGCTCTGGTTTCAGCTAACCTCAAGGCCGTCATTGTAAATAAGAATTCTCTTCGCTCCTCCCTGGGCTCGAACCAGCAACACAACGACAATTAGCGCGTGCTAACTAGCTAGCCATTTCACTTCGGTTACACGAGCCTCATCTCGGGAGATGATAGGCTTGAAGTCATAAACAGCGCAATGCTTGACGCACAACGAAGAGCTGCTGGCAAAATGCACGGAAGTGCTGTTTGAATGAATGTTTACGCGCCTGCTTCTGCCTACCACCGCCCAGTCAGATACTTGTATGCTCATTCAGATTATATGCAACGCAGGACACGCTAGATAATATCTAGTAATATCATCAAACATGTGTAGGTAACTAGTGATTATGATGGTTTTTATAAGATAAGTTTAATGCCAGCTAGCGATTTTTACCTTGGTTTACTGCATTTGCATAACAGGCAGCCTCCTTGTGGAGTGCAACAAGAAAGAGGCAGGTCGTTATTGCATTGGACTAGTTAACTGTACGGTTGCAATATTGGATCCCCCGAGCTGACACAGTGAAAAATCTGTCGTTCTGCCCCTGTACAAGGCAGTTAACCCACTGTTCCTAGGCTGTCATTGAAGATAAGCATGTGTTCTTAACTGACCTTCCTAGTTTAATAAAGATTAAACAAAGGTGTAAAAAAAATCGGCGCCCAAAAATACCGATTTGCGATTGTTATGAAAACTTTGAATCGGCCCTAATTAATCGGTCGACCTCTATTCAAAACGAAGGGGTGATTTAGTCTTAACAGTTAGTAGGTAGGTAGCCTGGCAGGTAGGAGCGTTGGGCCAATAACCGAAAGGTTGCTGGGTCGAATCCCTGAGCTGACAATAAAAATCTGCCATTCTACCCCTGAGCGTTGTAGTTAACCGACTGTTTCCCGGCAGGGTAGCCTAGTGGTTAGAGCGTTGGGCTAGGAACCGGAAGGTTGAAAGTTCAAATCCCCGAGCTGACAAGGTACAAATCTGTCGTTCTGCCCCTGAACAGGCAGTTAACCCACTGATCCTAGGCCGTCATTGAAAATAAGAATTTGTTCTTAACTGACTTGTCTAGTTAAATAAAGGTATAAAAAAAAAACGAAGACGTGGATGTCGATTATGGCAGGCCTCCCCACACCTCTCTGATTCAGAGAGGACGTAAGGTTAAATGCGGAAGACACCCTTAAGTTGAATGCATTGTTGACTAGGTATCCCCCTTTCCCTTAGTACTGAATTAGCGTTGAAATCTAACTGGTCTTTTTCCAGCTAGAGGTATGAGCTACTTACTAGCTGTGCCAAGGTATGAGCTACTTACTAGCTGTGCCAAGGTATGAGCTACTTACTAGCTGTGCCAAGGTATGAGCTACTTACTAGCTGTGCCAAGGTATGAGCTACTTACTAGCTGTGCCAAGGTATGAGCTACTTACTAGCTGTGCCAAGGTATGAGCTACTTACTAGCTGTGCCAAGGTATGAGCTACTTACTAGCTGTGCCAAGGTATGAGCTACTTACTAGCTGTGCCATGGTATGAGCTACTGAGAGTGCATAAATATTCAACAAACCACATGAGGAATCTGGACACTGTCCTATCAGAGCTGAGTGAGATGGTTGACTGTATCAATCTCTAGGTGCCCTGAACAAATAATTTGGCATGTTTCTTTGTGCCTGGTAGGATAAATGTGACCTGCAATACTTATGAAATGAACTGGACAACAGCAACTCCAAACAATTCCTAATTTATTTCCAAAGTCAGACTGCATTTGACTGCCAAATAATGCTCTCAGGAACTTTGCATATTTTTATTTAGCTGAGAGTCCTGCTATTTTAGACGTTGTATTGCAGAAAATAAGGCTGTAACATTGGCCCTCATCTTATTGGTAGTGGAATAATGAATCTTTATTTTTTATTTTTTGAAAATGAATGGCTTTCAAACTTTACATGGTCATCCGTAGGCTGAAGAAATCGACATCATCGTAGGAAAAGACCGAGAAGCGTTCTTCTGCGGTGGGCTGACCCTAGGCCAAAAGAAATGCTCCGTCATCAGAGACAGCCTCCACGCCGACGGGGACTGGACAATGGACATCAGGACAAAGAGTCAAGGAGGAGAGCCCACGTATAACGTTTCCATAGGCAAAGCCGGCAAAGGTAGTGTCATCCCATTTATTCACTGCTCACTCAAACATTAAACGCTGTATTTTGCTGTGCATGTATAATATACTGGTATTCACTTAAGGTTCATGCAGTATAATGGTTTTTTAACTTGTCCAGGGATGGTTCAATTTAGATGGGAAAGTTCAATTTCAAGTATTTCTTTTTTTCAGGTCAAGAAAGCCAATCAAGTAGAAATGTCAAATAAGTGTTAGTTTTGTATCAGATCTGATTCGAGCACACTGATTTAACTGCTAGCCAGCCAAATTATCCACCAATTCCATGTTGATCTGCCCAATTTTGAAGGCAAGATGGTCATTTGAAAAACAATATGTCTGTGAGTTGGGCCTTTTCCTGGTCTCTATTCTCCCACGCCCCCTAGCAGGATTAAGTCCATAACTCCCCCGTCACGAAATACACAGGTGGGAGGTTTTCTGTCGCTGGGCAACCTTTCTCTTTTGGTTTCGGTCTTCCTCCTGATAAGACTCCCTTATCCCTCTAATTGACGCACCTTTCTCCTCACATCAAGTCCCCCCCCCATCACATGGTAAGCCTAGTCCTCTTCAGATAGTGGTACTGAAGGAATTTGCTTCTGTTAATATATATATATATATATTGAGGTACTGCAAGCATGCTGTATTGCGTTAATATAGGTGGTAGTGAGTTAAAGCATTCCCTTTCTCATTCCTCCTTACTGCTGGCATGCCATGTAGACTCGGTTCTGGCATGCCATGTAGACTCGGTTCTGGCATGCCATGTAGACTCGGTTCGCTAAGTAGAGGATAAAGGAAAGGCTTCAGACCAGGGCATTTTCTTTCTAATTTACAAAATTTGTCATTGCTGCCTTCCCCCTTTTTACAATACTCTTCCTCGGTTTAGAAACTGAGCCATTTGTGGTCGTTGCTTACTGCAGTTAATGTCAAGGCTTCCAAATGGGGTGAAGACACCATTTATGGACTTTGTTAACATAAGGGAATGATTCAGACATTCCACTTATTAGTTCAGAAGAGTAGGAAGGTTAATGTTAGCGTACAGTAAAATAGGCTAATGGACTGGTTTGGAATCGTCAGCGCTATTGCATCATTTTAGTGACTGCGTTGCATGTTTTTCTTCCCCCCCCCGTCCAAGGCCAGAAGCTTTTAAGAAAGTGAATGCTTGGCATATTGGCTATGGGTGGGAGCCTCTTCCTGTCTTCCTTCATACTATAAACCACCTGCTTGTTTTGATTGGACTTTTCTTCAACTGTAAAAAAAAAAAAAAGAAGATATTAACGATCTTCCATCTTCAAATTCTCAAAATAAAAATAATCAGTCTTGGTTCTTATAATGGGCAAAGAAGGGGTCCATGGAGGTGGATTGAATAATGTGTAATGGCTAAATATTTGAGTGATTCGGGGTTCTAGTCTTGACTTAGCCTTAGTGTTGTAGTTGAGGGAAAGTTGTTCTTTTCATGCAGTCCTATTTTAAAATGTACTGGAAGGGTTAGTAGCAGTACAGGATCACATGGTCAAGACCCTGACATAAACAATGTAGCCCCCCCCCCCCCCCTCAACACATCTGTTAATTTCTGCTCTTGTTCCCCCCCCCCCCCCCCCCCCCTTGTGTACTTCAGCGTTGGTTTTAGTCATGGGAAAGGAAGGTGTCCATGGAGGACAGCTCAACAAGAAAGCGTATACAATGGCTGACTACCTGAGGAAGTCTGGATACTAAAGCAGCATCGGCCCAGCCACCTAGCAGCTCACCCATAACACACACTTCCAGTTCTAGTTGGTAGTTGCTTACTTTTCTCCTCAGACCCTCCTTTTCTTTGTGTTTGATTCCCCTTTTCTCTTGTTCTTACCCAGTCATCTTGATGCATTCACACTGTGTGTACTCAATCCCATTCTAGCACTGTTGCACCATAGTAAAAAAAAAATAAATTAGCATGTTGTTAACAGGACATTGTGACAAATCTATACTTATTTTTTTTTTTTTAAACGTTTAAAAAAAACAACCTTGCACCATTCTGGCCAATGCTCAGTGAATTTTTATTTTATTTTTTTTAATAAAAAAATAAAGTGAAGGAAACCTAAAATTGATGAACTGAGATTTCGTGTGATGGTGCCCCGGAAGTTCACTCTTGAGCAGCCGATGCCTTTGGAGCACTTGAGCTGTAAACAAGCTCATTGTCTTCCTTTTCTAGAGCATTTTTTTTTTTTTGTGGGGGGGGGGGGTCATGCATATCTTCAAGGCTACTGAAATACTGTTGTTCCCTCTGCCCCCTCCCTGTAACTCCTGCCAAATGTCTGTAGCTCCTTCCCCCCTCTTCCTGTTTGTCTATAGGTGACACTACATCAGTACACGGGAGGAACACTCCATTAACCAATCACTACACCCTAAAGTCCCCTGTATCTCCCTCTCTGAGCCACACTACTCTACCGGATTGGGGGGGGGTTGCGCTTCAATGCAGTCATGGCAGGCTTATCAGTTCTGGTATTGATTGAGTCAGAAGGCAAAACCGACATGGTTGACGCAGGCGGAATCTCTTCCATGTCCTCTTCATGACTACATGAACCCCATCATGGACATTCCATCGTTACAATGGCTCAGACACTTAACTGTTTGCCAGCTCCTGTAATGCATTTTCTGCCATTTTGGACAGTAGATACATCCAGTTTGACATTTTTCATAGGACCAATTTTAGTGACAGCTTTGGATATATATATATATATATATATATACACAATTGCTCTAAATCATTGTGAAGGATGCCTTCTAGCCTCATCTTTCCCGCTGAAGGCAAAACAACACTAATGTAAAACCACATCTTTCTGTTGAAGGCACAAGGAAGGGAGGGTTTGCGGTGGATGAAATCGATTTTTTTTATTTTATTAAAGAAATGAATTACTGAATTTCTAAACCCATGCTGTGTGAAGAAACGACTGTGGAATAAATGGCCTTGTACTCGTGTTCAACTAAGATATGGTATCTTTTCAAGCTCTGTACTTAAATGTAATGTCCAATTTGAAAAGAACTTTAAAAAAAAAAATATATATATAAAGTAGAAATTACACAATTGAAATGGGAGACGGGATTGGTTGGAATAAAAACTCTTTGATTGTCTTGTGGAAACTTGTATACCAAAGCTGTGTATCCTGTACCATAATGTTGAAACATCGATTTCTATTGGATGATGGATTTTTTACAGCTGCCCAGGAAGGAGTCATTTCATTGGCCCTTTTTTTTTTTTTTTGCATCAATGCCAATGTTCAGGCCTTGTGGGGGGGGGGGGGTGTGTGTACTAATTCAAAACTTCATTTGCTGACATTCTTTTCTTATACTTGGGATAGTCTCTTTAACACTTCATATGCATAAACCAAGAAATGCCATAAATTAATTTATCACCTTGTTTACAGACAGATCAAATAAATAAATTCCAACCAGATTGCTTTTGTGCTTCTTTTTTTTCTTCTTCCAGTTGAACTGCACCCTCTTTTCGGCAGGGGGACCTTTGCTCTGGGGAAAGGATTTTATTTTTGAGCCAGAGCAGCAGTTTTCAGAAGGCTGTATGTAAATTGGTCAGGTGGTTTTTACCATCCTAGCCTAGAGCTCAATAGGTCAACTGAGATGCTCTTTGTTAACCCCACCCTGAAAAAGAAAGTTGTTGAGGAAACATGGAAGTGTTCCTTAGTAGAGGCATGAGGCACATTTACGCCTGGGAATCCGGCATGATTGGGGGGGAGATATAGCTAAAATATACGTGGCCACCAGCTGCAAAGCACAGTAACTGTTAGTATCTTTTGACTCTGGGTGTTTCATATTTTAAATTTTTTAAATATAGGCTAGATTAAACTGAAGCTTTCGTCTGACCTTTTTGTATCAGCATAGAATTAGTGTAGCAATGTATACCCATTGAACATGGTTTTGAAACTAGGCACAGGCTGCGATGCAATTCGACTGCGGGTTTCAAAAGCATTGTGATCTCTGCGAAAGGGGGGTACACATTGCCTTTTCAAAGACTCATTATCCCAACCTGTGGTTGGGTATAGATAGCATCCTATATATTACAACTTCCTAAAAAAAAAAATTTGTAGACTTTTAATATTTACTTAATGTGTTGTTTCTGATCAAAGTATCCAAACTAGGAATATAGAGTCCAAGTTGTTGCAGTGACACATGTGATTCGACTTTGTCTCCCATCTTAAATACAGCTTTCTCATAAAGGGTGTAGTCCACGATTTGGCAAGTATCAGACCATTGGAACTGGCTTTTCCCCCCTCATGTAACCTGCATCAATTGGACACCATACAACTTGTTTTTTTTTCAAGCTGACGTTGAAGTAATTGGTCTCGTTATGTCATGGGGAGAGATCTAGGCCACCATGTAGCCTGTTACCTACAGGTCTGATCCAAGAGACGGGGTTTCAGAAACCATTGTCCTGGCTGCAGTGGTCCGCTGTAACATTGGTGATTTGAATGGTTTACTGATCCTCTCTCTCAATACCTGTCCTGATCAATCATCACAATTCTGTACAACCTTAGCCCTGTTTATATACCTAGTGCAAACGTGAGTACTTTGTCCTGGTCTTGTCTACATTCTGATTGTATACACATGGTATTAAAAATGTCCACTGTCTGCACTGTGACTAGATTTCCTGGGCTCTTTAATGCAAATTTTAACAGCTATTCTTTCAATATTATAAGACCCATTAATCTGTCACTGGTGCCACCTGTCAATGATTAGAGGGTGGATTAATAAATGATTGATCTGTCTACACTTGTAAGATATCCAGACACAATGTGTGTTTGACTAACCTCTCGAGGTGTTCAGAATGATCTGCTCACACTATTTGGCAATGTGGGTACAAACAGAATTTGGACAAGATCAGGACAAAGGATCCAAGTGAGAACCAGGTGAGCACAGGACTCATCACAATGAACACAATCACTGAGGCTGTGTGCCATAATTAGAACTCTTGAACTGAATGGAGGGGCATCAGCATTCTGTAGACATAAATGTTTTTGTTTATTGAAGTGAAATTAGATTGAATGTAGATAGTGGTAAGACATCACATAAAAAGGAAAGGCAACAAGGACTTAACATAAAACAACTTCATGTTAGGGGGAAAAAAATATAAAACGCTACATGCAACAATTTCAAAGATTTTACTGACTTGGTTCATATGTAAATTGAAATAAATTCATTAGGCCCTAATCTGTGGATTTCACATGGCCGGGCTCAGCCAATCGGAATGAGTTTTTCCTCTACAAAAGGGCTTTACTCCTTGGCAACCCCCCCCCCCCCCCCCTATTGCACACTATCTCAAAACATAAGGCATTGTGTTGTGACAAAACTGCACATTTTACCCGAGTGGCCTTTTATTGTCCCCAGCACAAGGTGCACCTGTGTAATGATCCTCCTGTTTACTCAGCTTCTTGATAAGCCACACCTGTCAGGTGGATTATTTTGGCAGAGGAGAAATGCTCACTAACAGGTATGTCAACAAATGTGCACAGAACAATATTTTTTTTTTGTTGTGTGTGTGTGTGTATGAAACATTTCTGGACTTTGTTTATTTCAGCTCATGAAACATGGGACCAACACTTTTACATGTTGCGTTTTTATATTTTAGTTCTGTATACTTGAACTACCTACTTACAGTATTAAAATGATATGACACCAAATACATGTTGCAAGACCTATCTACCAATGATGTCTTGTATTTCAGGGAAATGATCTCTCTGGTATGTCTAGATTAAGCCAACAGGCTGCTTGTAGCAGTGTAGACGTGGGTATTATCTGAACGGAACGGTCTCCCCACCCCCATTCTGCTTGACTTCTGAGAGGAAACGCATAACATTGGGCAAACAAACAATGTATTTTGGCTGAATGCAGCACCACAAACAGGTTGTTTGCATTATCAACGTACCAGATCAGTCGCATCCAAATCGTACTCTAATGACTCCATTATCTCTGGCTCGAGACCGATTGACAAAACCCTGTTCCCATGGCCTCGTTTCTATATAGTCCTTATGGGAAAAGATCAGTTCAATCAATTTATAAAAGGCTGCTGAATAATGCTTGATATTTCTATACAAGCTATAAGAATATCTACACCATTAGAACTCCTCACCGTCTGATACAGAGGCATACAGATATGCAGGCTACCAAAATAATGTTGTAAGATGTTACTGATAGTGATCTATACAATTGTTTTACACACACACACAACGCATTCCTTCGTAGTTGGTGTCGAGCCCTTTCTCACAGTGATGAGTGTAACCGCAGTCGGAGGATGTCTCCGGTGTTCTACCACCCGGTACAGACTTAACTACAGTGCAGTCTACTGCAATGTTCCTGTGAAAGCAATGTTGTCGGGTTAGCCCAAAACACGCGATGACACTGCTCAGGAATCAGGTTAAACATACAACAAACGGATTATTATGGTGATTTGCATTCTAAACTTAAAGAGGGAGATAAAACACATTTTTATTAAACGGGGACTTCAAAATGAAACACACAGGGTCTCGGGTGAGTCTCCAGCGTGAGTCTCCAGCGTGAGTCTCTGCTGCTGCAAGCCTGTAGGGTGTGTGGGGAGGGAGAGGCGGGGGAAACCGGGTGACCTGTCCGTCAACTCAGGCCAACCAATCAGGCGCGTCATGGTCATCGGGACGAGGCTCCTGCAGCTGGACCACCACCGTCTCAGTCTCCACGGTGACGTCCTCCTCCTCGCTGTCGTCGCTGGTGTCTTCGTACTCCGAGGACTCCTGATCGGGCTCGGAGCGAGAGGCCCCCGACGTGGTGCCGAAGCCGTGGCCGCTGGCGGAGGCCAGGGAGCGCAGCAGCGGAGTGCTCTCAGACACCTCGTTCTCCTCGGTCCCGCTGTCGTCCTCTGAGTCCGAGTCGCCTGCGGAGGGGACCACCTTCTGCTTGCACACGGGACATGTCTTCTTAGTCTTGGTTAGCCAGGGGTCCACGCATTTGCTGTGGTAAGCTACAGGGAGGGAGAGGAGAAACGACCCAGGTCATTACAATCAGAGGCAGCATCATGGAGGTGTTTTTCCCTGGATACAGATCACTAGGGTTGGAATTCACAAGGTAATCCTGAGTTCAAATGTAAATCGGTTCATTTCCTCCCAATAAGTCATGAATTAATTCAAGTTCACAAAACTCAAAATACGGATGTGACATTGAATTCTATTCAAGACGTTCCCTAAAGCTGAGCAGCGCCCGATGTCCAGGAGCCTAGTGTGGTTTAGTGTTCTCCCCGATATATCACGTTCACATGACCTAGTGGGTGTGTCTGTTGGGGGTAGAGGACAGTAGGTTGTTGGGTGGGTGGGGTAGAGGACAGTAGGTTGTTGGGTGGGTGGGGTAGAGGACAGTAGGTTGTTGGGTGGGTGGGGTAGAGGACAGTAGGTTGTTGGGTGGGTGGGGTAGAGGACAGTAGGTTGTTGGGGGGGTAGAGGACAGTAGGTTGTTGGGGGGGGTAGAGGACAGTAGGTTGTTGGGGGGGGGGGTAGAGGACAGTAGGTTGTTGGGGGGGGTAGAGGACAGTAGGTTGTTGGGGGGGGTAGAGGACAGTAGGTTGTTGGGGGGGGTAGAGGACAGTAGGTTGTTGGGGGGGTAGAGGACAGTAGGTTGTTGGGGGGTGGGGGTAGAGGACAGTAGGTTGTTGGGGGGGGGGGGGGTAGAGGACAGTAGGTTGTTGGGGGGGGGGGGGGGTAGAGGACAGTAGGTTGTTGGGGGGGGGGGGGGTAGAGGAGAGTAGGTTGTTGGGGGGGGGGGGGGGTTGAGGACAGTAGGTTGTTGGGGGGGTAGAGGACAGTAGGTTGTTGGGGGGGTAGAGGACAGTAGGTTGTTGGGGGGGTAGAGGACAGTAGGTTGTTGGGGGGGTAGAGGACAGTAGGTTGTTGGGGGGGGTAGAGGACAGTAGGTTGTTGGGGGGGGGGGTAGAGGACAGTAGGTTGTTGGGGGGGGGGTAGAGGACAGTAGGTTGTTGGGGGGGGTAGAGGACAGTAGGTTGTTGGGGGGGGTAGAGGACAGTAGGTTGTTGGGAGGGGGGGTAGAGGACAGTAGGTTGTTGGGGGTGTGTGTTAGGGGGGGGGGGTAGAGGACAGTAGGTTGTTGGGGGTAGAGGGCAGCAGGTTGTTGGGTGTATGTGTTGGGGGGGTAGAGGACAGTAGTGTGTTGGGGGACATGGCAGGTCAGGCTCACCGTGGGAGCAGGGAAGAACCCGGAGCTTGTCTCCATCCTCATACTCGTCGAGGCAGATGGCGCACACATCGTAGACGTCGCCTGGGTCAAAAAGACAAAGCTCAATGGCAGGACGATATACAGAAACATCCTCCTTATAAAGACATTGTGTTGCCTGCATTTATTTAAATGACGAGCTGAGTCAGACTACTGACAACTGACTCATTCACCTACCTCTCACACTGGTCATTCCTCTACATTCTCACACCACACTGGTCATTCCTCTACATTCTCACACCACACTGGTCATTCCTCTACATTCTCACACCACACTGGTCATTCCTCTACATTCTCACACCACACTGGTCATTCCTCTACATTCTCACACCACACTGGTCATTCCTCTACATTCTCACACCACACTGGTCATTCCTCTACATTCTCACACCACACTGGTCATTCCTCTACATTCTCACACCACACTGGTCATTCCTCTACATTCTCACACCACACTGGTCATTCCTCTACATTCTCACACCACACTGGTCATTCCTCTACATTCTCACACCACACTGGTCATTCCTCTACATTCTCACACCACACTGGTCATTCCTCTACATTCTCACACCACACTGGTCATTCCTCTACATTCTCACACCACACTGGTCATTCCTCTACATTCTCACACTGGTCATTCCTCTACATTCTCACACAGGTCATTCCTCTACATTAGTTTTGTACTAAGTTCTCACTCTTTCCAAAATGGCTGCCAGGTAGGCGGCTGATGAATAGGGCCTAGGCGCATTTCCTTTTTCAGTCCTGACATTCCGGAGGACTTCTTGAAAAAAACGCTGGGCCCTCTCTTACAAGCCCAGGAATTCTAAATGCACTCCCTTTCGAAATTCCACAGCATTCTTCCCTGCCACTTCGCTTGTGGGGAGGAGGATATGCAGTGCTGTGGAGGGGCCGGTGTTTATGCAAGCTTTAAATGAGCATGTTTTTGGCTGTTCCCCAGTATCTGTGCCAGGACTGCATGTGACCGTATAAGGATGAGGAGTCACGGCCACTCCCTCCTTCAATAACGTCACTCTCCCTCTTTTTTTTGTTGCCTTTCCTCTGTCTCCCCCCCCCCCCCCTTGCCTCTGTCTCGATCACTTTTTCTCAGACGGTCTCTGTCGCCTTTCTCCAACTCTCTTGCTTCTCTCTGTTTGTCACACTTCCTTTCTTTTGATAATTCGCCGAGTCTCTCTTCCTTCTCTCTCCCTTGCTCTCTCTAACCCAGTGCTGGACAGAGGGGTGAGAGAAGGGGAGTGTTTTATAAAAGCCATGGGTTCAGCACACTCAGGAAATGCTGAACTGTGTCGCTGGGCTATTCTGAGTGAAGTTTAGCACTAAGCAGAAAAATACTTCCGACACCACAAACTCAGTGGTGCACTGCTTAGTATTATTAGTTGTATTAAGTAAGACATAGTGAATAACACAAAGGCACAAACACAGTGACATCTAAGACCTGCTCCGCAGCGTAACAGCTCAGTTTAATAATCTGACATAGCAAAGTAAAACAACACATTTGCCTTATGGTCAGTACTCCATTCAGTTTGTTTAAAAAATATATATATTTAACCTTTATTTAACAAGGAAAGTCAGTTAAAAACAGAATTCTTATTTACAATGACGGCCTACCCCGGGCCAAACCCGGAACGACGGTTGGACAATTGTACACCGCGCTATGGGACTCCCAATCACGGTCGGTTGTGATACAGCCTGGACTCAAAACAAGGGTCTGTAGTGACGCCTCTAGTGACGCCTCTAACACAGAGATGCAGTGCCTTGCGCCACTCGCTATGGGACTCCCAATCACGGCCGGTTGTGATACAGCCTGAACTCAAAACAAGGGTCTGTAGTGACGCCTCTAAACACAGAGATGCAGTGCCTTGCGCCACTCGCGAGTCCAAACTGGCCTCACTTCAAGTTCATTTAACTTTACAGTCCTAATTTTATGGTTTCTACATTACTACGAGGGCCTTTTCCGATTGGTCTGATTTCAGTATATTTTCCAAGGCCACTGTCCCTATCAAGCAGTTCAAGTTGGTGTCGGTCAGAGAGAAGTATGGCGGCAGAATTATCTGGTTGAGGAAAATTCACTGTCTGGTCATCCCTTCTCACAAAAGCAAAGGGATTCAACTACTCAGGCTGATGTGAGCATTTTACTCACATGATGTGAGCATTTAACTCACATTTAACTCACATTTAACTCACATTTTACTCACATTTCTTGGAACTTTACACTCAATGTATTTAGTACTGTTGGTAGTGATGATATCACTATTTACATTAGATACATCACAAATCAAAATATATGGGAACGAAGGATTCAATAACGTTGTTTCTTTTAAACACAGCAGCGTCAATAAATAAATAAATAAATAATTGAAGCATTAAACCTTCAACCATTTGGAAGAGTCTCTGTTTAGCCAATAATGTTAAATCAGACTCTGTATACGGTTTGAATAACACGTCATTATCCCATTATCGCTGATTGTGACAGGCTCTTTTCAACACGACCTTCCCCAGACATCGTGTTGAAGAGGCCCCCTAAGGGGTTTTGGGGGCCAGTAGTTTAAAAAGCGCCAGAATGTCAATGCAAGTCCTCCATTTTGCTCCATCCAGTCAACCAGCCAGCATTCCTTGGTCTTAGGAAGAATCATACTGCACTACTGAACTAATCAGAGCGAGGAGACAACAATGCACACTTGTGACTTTGTGTGACGGGCAGATCTGCACAGCTACCTACAGATAGAAGAGTGTATATATATTCAGCCCAGGGCTGGAACAGGGGAAGGGAGGAGCACACACAGTGACTCATCAGTCAGAGAGCCCCGGGGAGAGACGCAGAGGGCAGGGGTCAGAGGGAGAGCCCGGTCCCTCTCAGACATGGAGCAATGAGGTACCATCTTGGGTTGAGTGGTTTTAGAAGGGTGAACTAGAGCGAGGGGAAATGAATCTCCCTGGCTTTATCTGGTATTGGAGGTTGTTGTGTCTGCTCCTCATCTGGTGGCGACACCAAACACACACCCTCTGCCTTAACCAGGGGCGGCAGGGTAGCCTAGTGGTTAGAGCGTTGGACTAGTAACCGGGCTGACAAACCCCCGAGCTGACAAGGTACAAATCTGTCGTTCTGCCCCTGAACAGGCAGTTAACCCACTGTTCCTAGACCAGTTAACCCACTGTTCCTAGACCAGTTAACCCACTGTTCCTAGACCAGTTAACCCACTGTTCCTAGACCAGTTAACCCACTGTTCCTAGACCAGTTAACCCACTGTTCCTAGACCAGTTAACCCACTGTTCCTAGACCAGTTAACCCACTGTTCCTAGACCAGTTAACCCACTGTTCCTAGACCAGTTAACCCACTGTTCCTAGACCAGTTAACCCACTGTTCCTAGACCAGTTAACCCACTGTTCCTAGACCGTCCTTGAAAATAAGAATTAGTTCTTAACTGACTTAACTAGTTAAATAAAAGGTAAAATAAAAAAAACAGAGCCGGAAAGACAGTCAAAAAGCACACAGTCACACGGTAAGCTTATATGGATGATGCATAGGCTAGCAATAAGGCTACACCAAAGTCAATACTCGAGGAGCTAGAAAACTGCATTAGCATCCTAAGAAGAACACGGGAACTAAAACTAGGGATAGCATCAAAGCTAATTCAAATGCTAATCAAGGGCTAACAATAAGACTAGCAAACGGTTATCATCAACACAAGGGTACAAAAATGGCACACAAGTACTAGGCCCTATGCTCCAGAATTAGCTAACGTTAGAATGACATCATGTTTACCAGCCTAGTATTACTGTATACCTTTACATAATACTCCAAGGACTAGTATTGTGTGGTAATTACGCTGCTATTGTACATGGCATTGACACAGGTACCGGTCTATTCAGAGCCCCTCCATTGTGCTCTATATGTACAGTGTGTTCTGCCTGTGAGTCTCATCTCCAGACATGCAAGTCTGACATCATTCCACACCCGTGTCTCTCTCTCTCGCTCTCTCTCTCTCTCTCTCTCTCTCACTCACTCATTAACGCTGCAGGCTAGACGCACCGCTCTGCAACGGCACAGACAATACGCTAGGCCCGGCTAATCAGCTAGCATCTCGCCCACATGTCACCCCGCTGCCCATAGAAGCCTGCATCGCTCAGTTAAGGGAATTAATACTCGCTTTATTCACACTACTGGAGGTATAATTGCATCAGTGCACACTGTGCTTCTCTGGGATGAGTCTCTCAGCCCCAAACAGCCCCTGGAATGACAGGGAAAACAAGTCAAAAGACCTAGACCTGCTAACACTCCAGTGTGATATCAAAGATACTGGTGGTAACGAACTGAAGATAGTTCATCTGCGTCATTTCCAAAGGGAGCATATGAACACCGTGGGTAGAACAAGTAAGGAGGTGGGTTAGAGCCAAGCACGAACGAGCGAGATCCTATTGGTGTGTTTTTAGCATGTATCTACAAAACGTATATACACTCTGTTCGCGACAGATATTAGTTTTGGAAACAGAATATTTCTTCGATGTGAAAATTATTATTATTATTATTATTTTTTTTTTTAAAGGTCGTCCCAGTTTCATCTAGCTCCCTCTTCCTGCTACTGGACTTCCTCTCAGGACCATATTTGGTGGTGACTGGAAGTTCTAAAAACAGATGCTAAGGATTTATACCCCCTATTTATACCCCCTATTTATACCCCCTATTTATACCCCCTATTTATACCCCCTATTTATACCCCCTATTTATACCCCCTATTTATACCCCCTATTTATACCCCCTATTTATACCCCCTATTTATACCCCCTATTTATACCCCCTATTTATACTCCCTATTTATACTCCCTATTTATACTCCCTATTTATACCCCCTATTTATACCCCCTATTTATACCCCCTATTTATACCCCCTATTTATACCCCCTATTTATACCCCCTATTTATACCCCCTATTTATACCCCCTATTTTACCTTTATTTAACTAGGCAAGTCAGTTAAGAACAAATTCTTATTTTCATTGACGGCCTAGGAACAGTGGGTTAACTGCCTGTTCAGGGGCAGAACGACAGATTTGTACCTTGTCAGCTCCTAACCTTCAGGTTACTAGTCCAACGCTCTAACCACTAGGCTACCCTGCATGAACCATCTAGGTTTCCCCTTTTATCTGTCTATCTATTATATTAGCATTAGCATGGTTAACACTGGCTGTAGGTTAGATGTGTTATCAGCAAAGGACATAGAGGCCAGTGTAGAGAGAAGTTGATTTCAATTGTCTGACTTGTAGGCACTTGTGGGAGACGATGCGATAAAATCATTGCGGCGCGTGGTTCCCATCTTCAATGAACATTTTCATTTTGCAGTGTGCACAGACTGGTTCCAATCCAAAGCCCTTATAGTGACAGGCCTTCTCTTTCAGTTGTCTACACACACACACACACAGCCAATGAGGACCAGGCCCCACAAAACCATTCAAAACAGACAGACGGCATCACAGTATCACAACAGCCTGCTAAAACAAATCCCTAGAGACCAGACTCAGCAGGCATCAAGGTTTAGCTGAGGGGGAGGAGGCGGGTGGCTGAGGGCACCATTAGGCATCATTACCACATCGCAGCAGAAGCCAGAAAGCCAGCCAAGACAGAAGAACTCTGCTGTCGCAGAGTGGTGTTAGGGATAGCTAAAAATACCCCAGGCTGGAGAAAGTGAGCGCTGAGTTGGTATAAAAAGGTGGAAAAGAGCCATTGGTGTAAACAATGAGCACAGAAAGAGTCAGACGAGCCATTTTAAAAGGCTCCGTGAGTCATCAGCCGCTTCATGTAGAGAGAAATATGGGGAGGCTGCAAGGTTTGGCCACGGACGAGTGCGAATCTGGGATGCCATTCCATCCCGGAACATCGCTCCGCTATACTAGTTATCCAGCTACTCACCTTCCATTTTGAAATGGCGCCAAGCTGGCAAACCCACTCCGGCCTATTAGGAACAACTAACAACATTGGAATACTCCCCTTCAGTCCTAAACAGGCCAATCAGCAGCGAGAAAACCTTCAGATCATAGTTTTAAATACAAAACAGTCCAACCTGCCACTACTTAAACGCTCTATAAAAACGTCGAGCTAAAGGCCGTAGTCCCCAGAGACCCATTCTGTGCGATGATTGCAGGGATCCCGAGTTCAGGGCTTAAAAGGGTGATTTAGGTAGAGATTCGGTGTCTCCGCTTTGTATCGCCACAACACTAGCAGAGCGAGCAGAAACCCAGCTAACTGATGGACCCATTCCCTGGGACGTCTGAACTCTATGGAACGCCCGCGGAAACTGTCAGTTAGACAAGGGCTGTCGCACACACACACACAGTTTGTGTGTGTTGCCCGTTTGCCTCTCCTCAGAGCACATGCTCCTGCCAGCCAGAGGGAGGAGTCTTGCCAGACCCCCATTATAAGCTCTGCGAGGGGGCTACTTAGTATGCGCCAGCCAGACTCAGACAAAATCTCCTCAGTGTTCCCTGCAGAGCAGATCTTTAATGGCTTCCCACCCCAAACCCGGCAGGGGCATCTAAACTCCTTCCCAGTGTGAAAAGAGGACTGACATTCGCAGACTATCTTGGACAAATCCCTATTAGCAATGCAAAAACATGGACTATAAATTCCTCCTGTACTGAGAGAGACAAGAGCAAAATGGAGGAAAACCTCTCAAGTCCAGGAGTTTAAAATACCTCCATCAAGGTAACCAGAAGATGTATTTGTATTGAGAGTGGCATTACTCACCTTCAGCCCTGTATTTAATGACGGCCTAGGAACCATGGGGCGGCAGGGTAGCCTAGTGGTTAGAGCGTTGGACTAGTAACCGGAAGGTTGCGAGTTCAAACCCCCCGAGCTGATAAGGTACAAATCTGTCGTTCTGCCCCTGAACAGGCAGTTAACCCACTGTTCCTAGGCCGTCAATGAAAATAAGATTTTGTCTTTAGTCTCAAGAGTAAGGAGCCTTAATCTGTGGGGTTGGCTTTTTGGAAAATCAAGCAGTTTTTCTTTATATATATATTTTTTAACCTTTATTTGACCAGAAAGGTCAATTAAGAACAAATTCTTATTTCCAATGACGGCCTGGCTAATCTCATTATTTCATAAGTCGTTCTTACCGTCACCCTCACCGTGGCCCAGTCACATGACACAAGGCATAGCGTGTCTAGAGCCGGTTGAGGTCAGTTTGGAGTTCTCATCTAGGACGAGCTGACCTGCTAGATCAGCATTTACGGTCAACTGTTCGTTGAGGACAAAGGTCGATAGATCAATGCCCTCATACAAGGGTAAGTGTGCTCTCCGATCATAAAGCCAGATTTCAATCTTTGTATTGTTGACGCATACAAAAAGGCAAGCAAACAAACAGACACAAAACTATTTTAAGAGTCTTTGTTCTCCCATGTCTCCATGTACACACAGGTACTCCCTCAGCAGGGACGACCTGAACCTATGTTGAAGCAGTTTCACATTAACGCAAAGTGAGAAAAACACAAGAGGATATCACACATCCCTAACAGACATTACTACAACAATTCACAGATGTAACAAGATCGGGGCATTACACAACATGAGGAGAGTGCCATCCCCATGCTTAACACAAAACTGTCCAGATTGCCATGGCGATAGCTTTTTCCCTCCATACCTTTCTTGTACTTGTGAATGGGGAGTTTCTTCAGTTGGTCCTTGCGCAAACGGCTTCTCCGAGCCCTGTGTCTGTCCTGGACAAACTTGGTGATCTGAGCGAGGAGGGGAAAAGTCAACAGTCAGTTCGGGAGTTTTTAAGCCCCTTAACCTCGTCAGGAAAAAATCCTGATGAATACTCCACAAGAGTTTTTCTGAACCTCACAACGCCATTGTACTTCGAACCCTCTTGCCGAAAGTCTAACGTCACTATTCGATTGACAGTTATTTTCAAATTATAAGAGAATTCTCTGCAGTTGAAAAATTCCACAACCAAAATTCTAAAGCAATATTTGTATGTACAAACATATCGCTACACTCGCTTTAACATCTTCTAACCATGTGTATGTGACAAATACATTTGATTTGATTTACATGTTAACAGAATTACATTAATGTCAATTCTGTTGGAAATGGGATGACTTGGGTAACTGGTTATTCTTCTAGTAATAATGTTCGAGTGAGCTAGAAAAAGAAAATCGAATGAGCATGAGCTCTGCTATTTGTCCTAGCTTGATGATATCGTCACCAGCCCGATGCCTAGTGCCCTCAGACCAGAACATCCGAGAAAAACTCCCTACTCCTGACATTTCCCACAGATCTGCCATGCCACCATTGACTCAATCACATTAACGAATGAACTCTACCAGTGTATTTGCCTACCATGAAAACAACGATGAGTATGAGGCAGATTCCCACGGTGATGAGGAAGGGGATCAGGTAGTATTCCAGAGGCAAGCTGAAGTCTGGCATGAGGACCACATGACCCCTGGAGAACAACAACAACAACAACAGCACCATTATGGAGATATATTCAAGTGTTTACAATGTATCGTCGGCTAGCCTTTCTAGGGAGTTTTTCCTAGCCACCGTGCTTCTACACCTGCATTGCTTGCTGTTTGGGGTTTTAGGCTGGGTTTCTGTACAGCACTTTGAGATATCAGCTGATGTACGAAGGGCTATATAAATACATTTGATTTGATTTCTTTGAGAAACGAGAGATTTTTTTAATTTTTTTTATCCCAGATTATCCACCGATCTCGGGCAGAGCGCTGGGAACATGACAACACACTGTGTTACATTATTATTATGTCATAAAGATGGAAATATATTTCTTTAAAAAAAAATGGACAATCCGGTTTATGTTGTCTTTCCACTGAATTCATTGAATAAAAATAATATATTATTTAACAACATGACGCTGACAAGATTTATGTGGACATCATTGTTAGAGAGCCCAGTTAGACTATGCCAGTTAAGGTGCCTGTAATGTCCGAGGCTTGAATTATGTTGATAGACATGGCAATAAGATGTAGGTCTCCGACTCACCCCTTGTCGTATGTGTAGTCTTCTTTCAGGGAGTTGGCAGTCTCTTCACTAACAAACACTGATGGAATGTCGATTTGCTTCAAAATATCCACTAAATGGGAAAAGAGGAGGGGAAGTTATTTATACACATGTGGAGTGGCTACATACTGATGTCCATCATGAAATAACATTTTACGTTTTGAAGGAAACGCCAAGACACGAGTCAGCTATTGGGGAGAATACTGGAATACTGGAATACTGGAATAGAAAGAAGTTTGCTGTATATCAACGCAGTTCAACGTCTGGCCTTTTCTGAAAACATTTACATTTTCAGTTGAGGTAGTTTTCAGATGACGTAGTTTTCAGATGACGTAGTTTTCAGATGAGGTAGTTTTCAGATGACGTAGTTTTCAGATGAGGTAGTTTTCAGATGAGGTAGTTTTCAGATGAGGTAGTTTTCAGATGAGGTAGTTCTCAGTTGAGGTAGTTTTCAGATGAGGTAGTTTTCAGATGAGGTAGTTTTCAGATGAGGTAGTTTTCAGATGAGGTAGTTTTCAGATGAGGTAGTTTCAGTTGAGGTAGTTTTCAGATGACGTAGTTTTCAGATGACGTAGTTTTCAGATGAGGTAGTTTTCAGTGTCTATGGGAACCAGGCTGATGCCCACTTGTGCCACTGTCATTTAGTATTCTGCTCATATGCGACAGTTGTTAAGGCCCCCGGAGGCAGAAATCTCTTGGATGGCTGATGAGTTAAGAAATGGCTCACTGCCCAACGTTTGAAAAGAAGCCATCTCACCGGATGATCCGGTCTAGACCGTTACCAGCATGAGGAGCTGTCACCGTTACTCATGATAGGTTGTCATACGCCCTGGAGTGAGAGACGTGGAGACGAGCAGCAAATTATGTGAAGAAAAAGCAGTCGAGAAAAGAGAAACCGATATCCATCCCTCCTCCCCAAGAACTCCTTTGTGTGATGGTAGCTAAGGCCGGGCGATCAACTTGGACGGGGTTGAACCGTTTGGAGACGTACTACGGCACTACATACCTCCATAACGACACTAGGAGTCGGGCTTGGTGCTATGGGTGCAGCAGCTCCCAGCGAGTCCTAATGCTCCTCTTGACCCCGAGGTTTGGGAATCAAAGGTACATCTACTCTACTCACTCCACTACCCCCTCTACTATACAACCCCTCTACTATACAACCCCTCTACTATACAACCCCTCTACCCCACCACTATACTACCCCTCTACTAAACCACCCCTCTACTATACTACCTCTCTACTATACCACTCCTCTACTAAACCACCCCTCTACTATACTACCTCTCTACCCCACCACTATATTACCCCTCTACTATACAACCCCTCTACCCCACCACTATACCACCCCTCTACTATACAACCCCTCTACCCCACCACTATACCACCCCACCCCCAACTACCCCTCTACTATACAACCCCTCTACCCCACTACTATACTACCCCTCTACTATACAACCCCTCTACCCCTCTACTATACAACCCTCTACCCCACTACTATACTACCCCTCTACTATACAACCCCTCTACTATACAACCCCTCTACTATACAACCCCTCTACCCCACTACTACACTACCCCTCTACTATACAACCCCTCTACCCCACTACTATACAACCCCTCTACCCCACTACTATACTACCCCACTACTATACAACCCCTCTACCCCACTACTATACTACCCCACCACTATACAACCCCTCTACCCCACCACTATACTACCCCTCTACCCCACCACTATACTACCCCTCTACTATACAACCCCTCTACCCCACTACTATACAACCCCTCTACCCCACTACTATACTACTCCCACTACTATACAACCCCTCTACCCCACCACTATACTACCCCTCTACTCCACCACTATACTACCCCACCACTATACTACTATACAACCCCTCTACCCCACCACTATACTACCCCACCACTATACAACCCCTCTACCCCACCACTATACCACCCCTCTACTATACAACCCCTCTACCCCACCACTATACAACCCCTCTACTTCCACTACTAAACCACCCCTCTACTATACAACCCCTCTACCCCACCACTATACTACCCCACTACTATACAACCCCTCTACCCCACTACTATACAACCCCTCTACCCCACTACTATACTACTCCCACTACTATACAACCCCACCACTATACCACCCCACTACTATACAACCCCTCTACCCCACCACTATACTACCCCACTACTATACAACCCCTCTACCCCACCACTATACCACCCCACTACTATACCACCACCCCTACCCCACTACTATACCACCACCCTACCCCACTACTATACTACCCCTCTACCCCACCACTATACTACCCCACTACTATACAACCCCTCTACCCCACCACTATACCACCCCACTACTATACAACCCCTCTACCCCACCCACTATACTACCCCTCTACTATACCACCCCTCTACCCCACTACTATACCACCCCTCTACCCCACCACTATACTACCCCACTACTCCCACTACTATACCACCCCTCTACCCCACCACTATACTACCCCACTACTATACAACCCCTCTACCCCACCACTATACTACCCCCTCTACTAAACCACCCCTCTACTAAACCACCCTCTACCCCACTACTATACAACCCCTCTACTATACAACCCCCTCTACTCCCACTACTATACAACCCCTCTACCCACCACTATACTAACCCCTCTACCCCACCACCTATACTACCCCTCTATCTCCACTACTATACAACCCCTCTACCCCACCACTATACTACCCCTCTACTCCACCACTATACAAACCCCTCTACCCCACCACTATACTACCCCTCTACTATACCACCCCTCTACCCCACTACTATACCACCCCTCTACCCACCACTATACTACCCCACTACTCCCACTACTATACCACCCCTCTACCCCACCACTATACTACCCCACTACCCCACCACTATACTACCCCTCTACTAACCACCCCTCTACTAAACCACCCCCTCTACCCCACTTTACTTATACAACCCCTCTACTATACAACCCCTCTACTCCCACTACTATACAACCCCTCTACCCCCCACTATACTACCCCTCTACCCCACCACTATACTACCCCTCTACTCCACATACTATACAACCCCTCTACCCCACCACTATACTACCCCTCCTACTCCTACCACTCTACCTACCCCTCACCCCACCACTATACTATCCCTCTACTCCACTACTATACAACCCCTCTACCCACCCACTATACTACCCCTCTACTCCACTACATATACTACCCCTCTACCCCACCACCTATACTACCCCTCTACTCCACTATATACAACCCCTCTACCCCACCCACTATACTCTACCCTTCTACTATACCACCCCTCTACCCCACCACTATACTACCCCCTCTACCCCACCACTATACTACCCCTCTACCCCCACCACTATACTACCCTACTACCCCACCACTATACTACCCCTCTACCCCACCACTATACTACCCTCTACCCACAGCTATACTACCCCTCTACTATACCACCCCACCACTATACTACCCCTCTACTATACCACCCCTCTACTATTACCACCCCTCTACCCCACCACTATACAACCCCCTCTACTATACAACCCCTCTACTATACAACCCCCCTCTACCCCACCACTATACTACCCCTCTACTCCACTACTATACTACCCCTCTACCCCCACCACTATACTACCCCTCTACTCCACTACTATACAACCCCTCTACCACACACTATACTACCCCTTCTACTATACCACCCCTCTACCCCACCACTATACTACCCCCTCTACTCCCTACTATACAACCCTCTACCCCACCACTATACTACCCCTCTACTCCACCACTATACTACCCCTCTACCCCACCACTATACTCCCCTCTACTCCACTACTATACAACCCTCTACCCCACCACTATACTACCCCTCTACTCCACTACTATACTACCACTTACCCCACCACATAACTACCCCTCTACTCCACTACTATACAACCCCCTCTACCCCACCACTATACTACCCCTCTACTATACCACCCCTCTACCCCACCACTATACTACCCCCCTCTACCCCACACTATACTACCCTCTACCCCACCACTATACTACCCCTCTACCCCACCACTATACACCCTCTACTATACCACCCCTCTACTATACCACCCCTCTACTATACCACCCCTCTACCCCACCACTATACAACCCCTCTACTATACAACCCCTCTACTATACAACCCCTCTACTATACAACCCTCATACTATACAACCCCTCTACTATACCACCCCTCTACTATACCACCCCTCTACTATACCACCCCTCTACTATACCACCCCCTCTACTATACCACCCCTCTACTATACCACCCCTCTACCCCTCTACTATACCACCCCTCTACTAAACCACCCCTCTACCCCACCACTATACCACCCCTCTACTATACAACCCCTCTACCCACCACTATACAACCCCTCTACTCCACTACTAAACACCCCTCTACTATACAACCCCTCTACCCACCACCTATACCACCCCACCACTATACTACTATCACAACCCCTCTACCCCACCACTATACTACCCCACCACTATACAACCCATCTCTACCCCACCACTATACCACCCCTCTACTATACAACCCCTCTACCCCACCACTATACAACCCCTCTACTCCACTACTAAACCACCCCTCTACTATACAACCCCCTCTACCCCACCACTATACTACCCCACTACTATACAACCCCCTCACCCCACTACTATACAACCCCTCTACCCCACTACTATACTACTCCCACTACTATACAACCCACCACTATACCACCCACTACTATACAACCCCTCTNCTCCACTACTAAACCACCCCTCTACTATACAACCCCTCTACCCCACAACTAGACCACCCCACCACTATACTGACTATACACCCCTCTACCCCACCACTATACTACCCCACCACTCGTACAACCCCTCTACCCCACCACTATACCACCCCTCTACTCTACAACCCCTCTATCCCCACCACTATACAACCCCTCTACTCCAACTTACTAAACCACCCCGCTACTATACAACCCCCTCTACCCCCACAACTATACTACCCCACTACTATACAACCCCCTCTACCCCACTACTATACAACCCCTCTACCCCACTACTATACTACTCCCACTACTATACAACCCCACCACTATACCACCCCACTACTATACAACCCCTCTACCCCACCACTATACTACCCCACTACTATACAACCCCTCTACCCCACCACTATACCACCCACTACTATACCACCACCCTACCCCACTACTATTACCACCACCCTACCCCACTACTATACTACCCCTCTACCCACCACTATACTACCCCACTACTATACAACCCCTCTACCCCCACCACTATACCACCCCCACTACTATACAACCCCTCTACCCCACCACTATACTACCCCTCTACTATACCACCCCTCTACCCCACTACTATACCACCCCTCTACCCCACCACTATACTACCCCACTACTCCCACTACTATACCACCCCTCTACCCCACCACTATACTACCCCCACTACTATACAACCCCTCTACCCCACCACTATACTACCCCCTCTACTAACCCACCCCTCTACTAAACCACCCCTCTACCCCACTACTATACAACCCCTCTACTATACAACCCCTCTACTCCCACTACTATACAACCCCTCTACCCCACCACTATACTACCCCTCTACCCCACCACTATACTACCCCTCTACTCCACTACTATACAACCCCTCTACCCCACCACTATACTACCCCTCTACTCCAACACTATACAACCCCTCTACCCCACCACTATACTACCCCTCTACTATACCACCCCTCTACCCCACTACTATACCACCCCTCTACCCCACCACTATACTACCCCACTACTCCCACTACTATACCACCCCTCTACCCCACCACTATACTACCCCCACTACCCCACCACTATACTACCCCTCTACTAAACCACCCCTCTACTAAACCACCCCCTCTACCCCACTACTATACAACCCCTCTACTATACAACCCCTCTATCCCCACTACTATACAACCCCTCTACCCCCACCACTATACTACCCCTCTACCCCACACCACTATACTACCCCTCTACTCACTACTATACAACCCCTCTACCCCCACCACTATCCTTACCCCCCTCTACTCCACCCACTATACTACCCCCCTCTACCCACCACCTATACTACCCCTCTACTCCACGACTATACAACCCCTCTACCCCACACCACTATACTACCCCTTACTCCACTATATACTACCCCTCTACCCCACCACTATACTACCCCCTCTACTCCACTACTATACAACCCCTCTACCCCCACTCTACTACCCTCTACTATACCCCCCCCTCTACCCCACCACTACTACCCCTCTACCCCACCACTATACTACCCCTCTACCCACCACTATACTACCCCTCTACCCCACCACTTATACTACCCCTCTACCCCACCACTATACTACCCCTCTACCCCACAGCTATACTACCCCTCTTCACTATACCACCCCACCACTATACTACCCCTCTACTATACCACCCCTCTACTATACCACCCTCTACCCCACCACTATTACAACCCCTACTCTACTATACAACCCCTCTACTATACAACCCCTCTACCCCACCACTATACTACCCCTCTACTCCACTACTATACTACCCCTCTACCCCCACCACTATACTACCCCTCTACTCCACTACTATACAACCCCTCTACCCCACCCCTTATACACCCCTTCTACTATACCACCCCTCTACCCCACCACTATACTACCCCCTCTACTCCACTACTATACAACCCCTCTACCCCACCACTATACTACCCCTCTTACTCCACCACTATACTACCCCTCTACCCCACCACTATACTACCCCTCTACTCCACTACTATACAACCCCTCTACCCCACCACTATACTACCCCTCTACTCTCCACTACTATACTACCCCTCTACCCCACCACTATTACTACCCCTCTACTCCACTACTATACAACCCCTCTACCCCACCACTATACTACCCCTCTACTATACCACCCTCTACCCCACCACTATACTACCCCTCTACCCCCCCTACTACTACTACCCCTCTACCCCACCACTATACTACCCCTCTACCCCCCACACTATACTACCCCTACTATACCACCCCTCTACTATACCACCCCTCTACTATACCACCCTACCCCCCTCTACCCCACCACTATACAACCCCTCTACTATACAACCCCTCTACTATACAACCCCTCTACTATACAACCCCTCTACTATACCACCCCTCTACTATACCACCCCTCTACTATACCACCCCTCTACTATACCACCCCTCTACTATACCACCCTCTACCCCCTCTACTATACCACCCCTCTACTAAACCACCCCTCTACTATACTACCTCTCTACCCCACCACTATACTACCCCTCTACTATACAACCCCTCTACTATACAACCCCTCTACCCCACCACTATAAAACCCCTCTACTATACAACCCCTCTACTATACACCCCCTCTTACTATACAACCCCTCTACTATACACCCCTCTACCCCCACCACTATACTACCCCTCTACTATACCACCCCTCTACTAAACCACCCCTTCTACTATACTACCCCTCTCACTATACAACCCCTCTACCCGACCACTATACCACCCCCTTCTACCCCACCACTATACTACCCCTCTACTATACAACCCCCTTGCTACCCCACCACTATACCACCCCTCTACCCCACCACTATACTACCCCTCTACTATACAACCCCTCTACCCCACCACTATACCACCCCTTACCCCTCTACTATACAACCCTCTACCCCACCACTCTACCACCCCTCTACCCCACCACTATACTACCCCTCTACTATACAACCCCTTACCCCCACTACTATACTACCCCTCTACTATACAACCCCTCTACCCCACCACTATACCACCCCCTCTACTATACAACCCCTCTACCCACCACTATACCACCCCACCCCCAACTACCCCTTACTATACAACCCCTCTACCCCACTACTATACTACCCCTCTACTATACAACCCCTCTACCCCTCTACTATACAAACCCCTCTTACCCCACTTACTATACTACCCTCTACTATACAACCCCTCTACCCCTCTACTATACAACCCCTCTACTATACAACCCCTCTACCCCACTACTACACTACCCCTCTACTATACAACCCCTCTACCCCACTACTATACTACCCCCACTACTATACAACCCCTCTACCCCACTACTATACTACCCCACCACTATACAACCCCTCTACCCCACCCACTATACTACCCCTCTACCCCACCACTATACTACCCCTCTACTATACAACCCCTCTACCCCACTACTATACAACCCCTCTACCCCACTACTATACTACTCCCACTACTATACAACCCCTCTACCCCACCACTATACTACCCCTCTACTCCACCACTATACTACCCCACCACTATACTACTATACAACCCCTCTACCCCACCACTATACTACCCCCACCACTATACAACCCCTCTACCCCACCACTATACCACCCCTCTACTATACAACCCCTCTACCCCACCACTATACAACCCCTCTACTCCACTACTAAACCACCCCTCTACTATACAACCCCTCTACCCCACCACTATACTACCCCACTACTATACAACCCCTCTACCCCACTACTATACAACCCCTCTACCCCACTACTATACTACTCCCACTACTATACAACCCCTCTACCCCACCACTATACTACCCCTCTATTCCACCACTATACTACCCCACCACTATACTACTATACAACCCCTCTACCCCACCACTATACTACCCCACCACTATACAACCCCTCTACCCCACCACTATACCACCCCTCTACTATACAACCCCTCTACCCCACCACTATACAACCCCTCTACTCCACTACTAAACCACCCCTCTACTATACAACCCCTCTACCCCACCACTATACTACCCCACTACTATACAACCCCTCTACCCCACCACTATACCACCCCACTACTATACAACCCCTCTACCCCACCACTATACTACCCCACTACTATACAACCCCCTCTACCCCCACCACTATACCACCCCACTACTATACCACCACCCTACCCCCACTACTATACTACCCCTCTACCCCACCACTATACTACCCCACTACTATACAACCCCTCTACCCCACCACTATACCACCCCCACTACTATACAACCCCTCTACCCCACCACTATACTACCCCTCTACTATACCACCCCTCTACCCCACTACTATACCACCCCTCTACCCCACCACTATACTACCCCACTACTCCCACTACTATACCACCCCTCTACCCCACCACTATACTACCCCACTACTATACAACCCCTCTACCCCACCACTATACTACCCCTCTACTAAACCACCCCTCTACTAAACCACCCCTCTACCCCACTACTATACAACCCCTCTACTATACAACCCCTCTACTCCCACTACTATACAACCCCTCTACCCCACCACTATACTACCCCTCTACCCCACCACTATACTACCCCTCTACTCCACTACTATACAACCCCTCTACCCCACCACTATACTACCCCTCTACTCCACCACTATACAACCCCTCTACCCCACCACTATACTACCCCTCTACTATACCCACCCCTCTACCCCACTACTATACCACCCCTCTACCCCACCACTATACTACCCCACTACTCCCACTACTATACCATCCCTCTACCCCCACCACTATACTACCCCACTACTATACAACCCCTCTACCCCACCACTATACTACCCCTCTACTAAACCACCCCTCTACTAAACCACCCCTCTACCCCACTACTATACAACCCCTCTACTATACAACCCCTCTACTCCCACTACTATACAACCCCTCTACCCCACCACTATACTACCCCTCTACCCCACCACTATACTACCCCTCTACTCCACTACTATACAACCCCTCTACCCCACCACTATACTACCCCTCTACTCCACCACTATACTACCCCTCTACCCCACCACTATACTACCCCTCTACTCCACTACTATACAACCCCTCTACCCCACCACTATACTACCCCTCTACTCCACTACTATACTACCCCTCTACCCCACCACTATACTACCCCTCTACTCCACTACTATACAACCCCTCTACCCCACCACTATACTACCCCTCTACTATACCACCCCTCTACCCCACCACTATACTACCCCTCTACCCCACCACTATACTACCCCTCTACCCCACCACTATACTACCCCTCTACCCCACCACTATACTACCCCTCTACTATACCACCCCACCACTATACTACCCCTCTACTATACCACCCCTCTACTATACCACCCCTCTACCCCACCACTATACAACCCCTCTACTATACAACCCTCTACTATACCACCCCTCTACTATACAACCCCTCTACTATACAACCCCTCTACTATACAACCCCTCTACTATACCACCCCTCTACTATACCACCCCTCTACTATACCACCCCTCTACTATACCACCCCTCTACTATACCACCCCTCTACTATACCACCTCTACTATACCCCCTCTACCCCTCTCTATACACCCCTTCTACTAAACCACCCCTCTACTATACTACCTCTCTACCCCACCACTATACTACCCCTTCTACTATACAACCCCTCTACTATACAACCCCTCTACCCCACCACTATACAACCACTCTACTATACAACCCCTCTACTATACAACCCCTCTACTAAACCACCCCTCTACCCCACTACTATACAACCCCTCTACTATACAACCCTCTACTCCCACTACTATACAACCCCTCTACCCCACCACTATACTACCCCTCTACCCCACCCACTATACTACCCCTCTACTCCACTACTATACAACCCCCTCTACCCCCACCACTTCTACTACCCCTCTACTCCACCCACTATACTACCCTCTACCCCACCACTATACTACCCCTCTACTCCACTACTATACAACCCCTCTACCCCACCACTATACTACCCCTCTACTCCACTACTATACTACCCCTCTACCCCACCACTATACTACCCCTCTACTCCACTACTATACAACCCCCTCTACCCCACCACTATACTACCCCTCTACTATACCCACCCCTCTACCCCCACCACTATACTACCCCTCTACCCCACCACTATACTACCCCTCTACCCCACCACTATACTACCCCTCCTACCCCACCACTATACTACCCCTCTACTATACCACCCCACCACTATACTACCCCTCTACTATACCACCCCTCTACTATACCACCCCTCTACCCCACCACTATACAACCCCTCTACTATACAACCCCTCTACTATACAACCCCTCTACTATACAACCCCTCTACTATACAACCCCTCTACTATACCACCCCTCTACTATACCACCCCTCTTACTATACCACCCCTCTACTATACCACCCCTCTACTATACCACCCCTCTACCTCTCTACTATACCACCCCTCTACTAAACCACCCCTCTACTATACTACCTCTCTACCCCACCACTATACTACCCCTCTACTATACAACCCCTCTACTATACAACCCCTCTACCCACCACTATACAACCACTCTACTATACAACCCCTCTACTATACAACCCCTCTACTATACCACCCCCTCTACTATACCACCCCTCTACCCCACCACTATACTACCCCTCTACTATACCACCCCTCTACTAAACCACCCCTCTACTATACTACCTCTCTACTATACCACCCCTCTACTATACTACCCCTCTACTATACCACCCCACCACTATACTACCTCTCTACTATACCACCCCTCTACTATACCACCCCTCTACCCCACCACTATACAACCCCTCTACTATACAACCCCTCTACTATACAACCCCTCTACTATACAACCCCTCTACTATACAACCCCTCTACTATACCACCCCTCTACTATACCACCCTCTACTATACCACCCCTCTACTATACCACCCCTCTACTATACCACCCCTCTACTATACCACCCCTCTACCCCTCTACTATACACCCCTCTACTAAACCACCCCTCTACTATACTACCTCTCTACCCCACCACTATACTACCCCTCTACTATACAACCCCCTCTACTATACAACCCCTCTACTATACAACCCCTCTACCCCACCACTATACAACCCCTCTACTATACAACCCCTCTACTATACAACCCCTCTACCCCACCACTATACTACCCCTCTACTATACCACCCCTCTACTAAACCACCCCTCTACTATACTACCTCTCTACTATACCACCCCTCTACTCCACCCCTCCACTATACTATCCCTCTACCCCACCACTATACTACCCCCACCACTATATTATCCCTCTACTATACTACTCCACTACCCCTCTACTATACCACCCCTCTACTATACTACCCCTCTACCCCACCACTATACTACCCCTCTACTATACCACCCCTCTACTAAACCACCCCTCTACTATACTACCTCTCTACTATACCACCCCTCTACTATACTACCCCTCTACTCCACCCCTCCACTATACTATCCCTCTACCCCACCACTATACTACCCCACCACTATATTATCCCTCTACTATACTACTCCACTACCCCTCTCCTATACTACCCCTCTACTCCACTACTATACTACCCCTCTACTCCACTACTATACTACCCCTCTACTATACTCCCCCTCTAGCATACCACCCCTCTACTATACCACCCCTCTACTCCACTACTATACTACCCCTCTACTCCACTACTATACTACCCCTCTACTATACTACCCCTCTACTATACTACTCCACTACGAAACTACTCCACCCCTCTACTCCACTACTATACTACCCCTCTACTATACTACCCCTCTACTCCACTACCCCTCGACTCCACTACCCCTCGACTACACTACCCCTCGACTACACTACCCCTCGACTACACTACCCCTCGACTACACTACTCCACTAGCCCTCTACTATACTACCCCTCTACTCCACTACCCCTCTACTCCACTACCATACTACCCCACTACCATACTACCCCACTACTACACTACCCCTCTACTATACTACCCCTCTACTATACTACCCCTCTACCATACTACCCCTCGACTACACTACCCCTCTACTACACTACTACTCCACTAGCCCTCTACTATACTACCCCTCTACTATACTACCCCTCTACTATACTACTATACTACCCCTCTACTATACTACCTCTCTACTATTACTACCCCTCTACTCCACTAATATACTACCCCTCTACTATACTACCCCTCTACTATACTACCCCCACTACTATACTACCCCTCTACTATACCACCCCTCTACTATACTACCCCTCTACTCCACTACTATATTACCCCTCTACTATACCACCCCTCTACTATACTACCCCTCTACTCCACTACTATATTACCCCTCTACTATACTACCCCTCTACTATACTACCCCTCTACTATACTACCCCTCTACTATACCACCCCTCTACTATACTACCCCTCTACTCCACTACTATATTACCCCTCTACTATACCACCCCTCTACTATACTACCCCTCTACTCCACTACTATATTACCCCTCTACTATACTACCCCTCTACTATACTACCCCACTAATATACTAACCCTCTACTATACTACCCCTCTACTATACTACCCCTCTACTATACTACCCCTCTACTACACTACCCCTCTACTATACTACCCCTCTAATATACTAACCCTCTACTATACTACCCCACTAATATACTAACCCTCTACTATACTACCCCTCTACTATACTACCCCTCTACTACACTACCCCTCTACTATACTACCCCTCTACTATACTACCCCACTAATATACTAACCCTCTACTATACTACCCCACTACTATACTACCCCTCTACTATACTACCCCTCTACTATACTACCCCACTAATATACTAACCCTCTACTATACTACCCCACTACTATACTAACCCTCTACTATACTATCCCACTAATATACTAACCCTCTACTATACTACCCCTCTACTATACTAACCCTCTACTATACTAACCCTCTACTATACTACCCCTCTACTATACTACTCCCCAAATGAACAGACGACTGTGTGTAGTGCTGCTGCATGTTTGTGTGATTGTGCAGAGGATTGTCAGGGGGGGGGGGGGGGGGGGGGACTTACGATCATTGGATCCCATGCTGATTAAGTCATCAGAGTCCACGTTGTGTACAATGGCCGACTTGTACCCGGCCTTCTGGGCATTAAGCACCTGCGGGAGACAAAATATTTGTGTTCAGTGTGTGTGTGGTTCCTATGGATCAGTGTGCGTTCAGCCAGCCCACCTAAACACTTGGACCACCACAGAGCAGCGACTCTTATATTCACAGGCTCAGGATCAGACAGTAGCTATCCCCATACTGTAGTAACTATTTCTATACTGCAGTAACTATCTCTATACTGTATCCATACTGCAGTAACTATCTATACTGCAGTAACTATCTCCATACTGTATCCATACTGCAGTAACTATCTCCATACTGTATCCATACTGCAGTAACTATCTATACTGCAGTAACTATCTCCATACTGTATCCATACTGCAGTAACTATCTCCATACTGTATCCATACTGCAGTAACTATCTCTATAATGTAGTAGCTATCTCCACACTGTATCCACACTGCAGTAAATATCTATATACTGTAGTAACTATCCCCATACTGTAGTAACTATCCCCATACTGTAGTAACTATCTCTATACTGTAGTAACTATCTCTATAATGTATCCATACTGCAGTAAATATCTCCATAATGTAGTAACTATCTCTATAATGTATACATACTGTGCCCATACTGTATCCATACTGCAGTAACTATCTCCATACTGCAGTAACTATCTCCATACTGTATCCATACTGCAGTAACTATCTCCATACTGCAGTAACTATCTCCATACTGTATCCATACTGCAGTAACTATCTCCATACTGCCGTAACTATCTCCATACTGTATCCATACTGCTGTAACTATCTCCATACTGTATCCATACTGCAGTAACTATCTCCATACTGCCGTAACTATCTCCATACTGTAGTAACTATCTCCATACTGTATCCATACTGCAGTAACTATCTCCATACTGTATCCATACTGCCGTAACTATCTCCATACTGTATCCATACTGCAGTAACTATCTCCATACTGCCGTAACTATCTCCATACTGTAGTAACTATCGCCATACTGTATCCATACTGCAGTAACTATCTCCATACTGCCGTAACTATCTCCATACTGTAGTAACTATCTCCATACTGTATCCATACTGCAGTAACTATCTCCATACTGTATCCATACTGCCGTAACTATCTCCATACTGTATCCATACTGCAGTAACTATCTCCATACTGCCGTAACTATCTCCATACTGTAGTAACTATCGCCATACTGTATCCATACTGCAGTAACTATCTCCATACTGTATCCATACTGCAGTAACTATCTCCATACTGCCGTAACTATCTCCATACTGCAGTAACTATCTCCATACTGTATCCATACTGCAGTAACTATCTCCATACTGTATCCATACTGTAGTAACTATCTCCATACTGTATCCATACTGCAGTAACTATCTCCATACTGTATCCATACTGCCGTAACTATCTCCATACTGCAGTAACTATCTCCATACTGCCGTAACTATCTCCATACTGCAGTAACTATCTCCATACTGTATCCATACTGGAGTAACTATCTCCATACTGTATCCATACTGCAGTAACTATCTATATACTGTAGTAACTATCTCCATACTGTATCCATACTGCAGTAACTATCTCCATACTGTATCCATACTGCAGTAACTATCTATATACTGTAGTAACCATCTCCATACTGTATCCACACTGCAGTAACTATCTCTGTACGGTCCCCAACACCTCTGCCAAGCCCTCATTCCAACTCCATCACCCATACTCTGTGGGCCCTGGGATAGGTCTACTGGCTTAAGGGGAGGGATTGAACTCTACTATAACTGACATCCCTTCGGGGCAGGGAGGGAGTGAGTGTGTGGTTAAATACGTGTCAATGGCCGCACAGACGTCTGGTCCATAGGTGCACTGTGCGTATAATGACAATGACATGCTATATGGCCACACCAAAACACTAAGGACAATGAGGCTAGAATTAAAATAGGGAGGATACCTAGTCGGTTGTACAACTGAACGCATTCAACTGAAATGTGTCTTTTAACCCAACCCCTCTGAATCAGAGAGGTGCGGGTGGCTGCCTTAAATCGACATAATTAGCATAGTGTGTAATGTGGCTAAACACATAGCATTCTGAAAGAAATCTAAAGGCTAAAATAACTTACTTCATAGAGTCGGTGGTATGCATTAACTTATAGAGGGCATGTAAAGTTCTGTCATGTGCTGGCAGACTCCAGTAATAACAGTGTTGCCCTACAGGTTAACACTGTTGACATGGAGCCATGGAACCTGGGAGTGTGCTTCGGCTCCATGTCGAAAACCCGTTTGACATTTCACGACTAACAACTCATCTGTTTAGGACCTTCTTCCCAGAAAGTACTCTCAGGTGAGGAAAAAAAGATGAAAAGAAAACAGGCTTGAGTCTAAAATACAACAGCATCCCCTACAGTGGGAAACATTGGTCCTTCTCCCCCCGTGTAACGGTGTCCCTGCTACAACAAAGGCTCCAAAACAGGCAGAACTTGATGAGGAAACCCAATAATGAAGTAATACAGCCATTTACATTCACCAACTGCCACTATGGATGATAAAAGGGGAAGTATTCAGACCCCTTGAATTTCTCCACATTTTGTTACTTTTACAACCTTATCCTAAAATTGATTCAATTTTTTTATATATTTTTTTAATGTTTGTATTAAATGTAAAAAACAGAAATATATGATTTACATAAGAAGTCAGACCCTTTGCTTTGAGCCCTGAAATTGAGCTCAGGTGCATCCTGTTTCCATTGATCATCTTTGAGATGTTTCTACAACTTGATTGGAGTCCACCTGTGGTAAATTCAATTAATTGGACATGATTTGGAAAGGCACACACCTGTCTATATAAGGTCCCACAGTTGACAGTGCATGTCAGGTCGAAGGAATTGTCCGTAGAGCTCTGAGACAGGATTGTGTCGAGGCACAGATCTGGGGTTAGGGTACCAAAACAGTTCTTAAGGTCCTTGGTCAGGGAGGTGAGCAAGAACCCGATGGTCACTCTGCCAGAGCTCCAGAGTTCCTCTGTGGAAATGGGAGAACCCTCCAGAAGGACAACCATCTCTGCAGCACTCCACCAATCAGTCCTTTATGGTAGAGTGACCAGACGGGAGACACTCCTCAGTAAAAGGCACATGACAGCCTGCTTGGAGTTTGCCAAAAAGGCACCTAAAGGACTCTCAGAATACAATGGGGCAAAAAAGTATTTAGTCAGCCACCAATTGTGCAAGTTCTCCCACTTAAAAAGATGAGGCCTGTAATTTTCATCATAGGTACACTTCAACTATGACAGACAAAATGAGGGGGGAAAAAATCCAGAAAATCACATTGTAGGATTTTTTATGAATTCATTTGCAAATTATGGCTGAAAATAAGTTTTTGGTATATCTCAATACTTTGTTATATTTTTATTTATTTATTTTTATTTTACCTTTATTTAAACCAGGTAGGCAAGTTGAGAACAAGTTCTCATTTACAATTGCGACCTGGCCAAGATAAAGCAAAGCAGTTCGACAGATAAAACGACACAGAGTTACACATGGAGTAAAAACAAACATACAGTCATATATACCCTTTGTTGGCAATGACAGAGGTCAAACGTTTGTTGTTCTTTGGATACAACTCAGCAGAAAAACAGCCCCAAAGCATGATGTTTCCACCCCCATGCTTCACAGTAGGTATGGTGTTCTTTGGATGCAACTCAGCATTCTTTGTCCTCCAAACACGACGAGTTGAGTTTTTACCAATGACCATATGACATTCTCCCAATCTTCTTCTGGATCATCCAAATGCTCTCTAGCAAACTTCAGACGGGCCTGGACATGTACTGGCTTAAGAAGGGGGACACGTCTTGCACTGCAGGATTTGAGTCCCTGGCGGCGTAGTGTGTTACTGATGGTAGGCTTTGTTACTTTGGTCCCATGTCTCTGCAGGTCATTCACAAGGTCCCCCCTGTGTGGTTCTTGTGATCATTTTGACCCCACGGGGTGAGATCTTGCGTGGAGCCCCAGATCGAGGAAGATTATCAGTGGTCTTGTATGTCTTCCATTTCCTAATAATTGCTCCCACAGTTGATTTCTTCAAACCAAGCTGCTTACCTATTGCAGATTCAGTCTTCCCAGTCTGGTGCAGGTCTACAATTTTGTTTCTGGTGTCCTTTGACAGCACTTTGGTCTTGGCCATAGTGGAGTTTGGAGTGTGACTGTTTGAGGTTGTGGACAGGTGTCTTTTATACTGATAACAAGTTCAAACAGGTGCCATTAATACAGGTAATGAGTGGAGGAAAAAGGAGCCTCTTAAAGAAGAAGTTACAGGTCTGTGAGAGCCAGAAATCTTGCTTGTTTGTAGGTGACCAAATACTTATTTTCCAAATAAATAAATTTGCAAATAAATTCATAAAAAATCCTACAATGTGATTTTCCTTTCACTTTTTCTTCTCATTTTGTCTGTCATAGTTGAAGTGTACCTATGATGAAAATTACAGGCCTCTCTCATCTTTTTTAAGTGGGAGAACTTGCACAATTGGTGGCTGACTAAATACTTTTTTGCCCCACTGTATGTCTACATATTATAAGTTGAAATGTTTATGTTTCTGTCTCCATATGATATGGTAAAATATATCCAATGCAAAAAAACATCTACAGTTAAAAATGGTATTAATTTGCATATATTTCCGTTAATTCCCATATATTCCAATGGAAGGTTTCCACCTCTGAATATTCCCCAAAAAATGTGCAACCCTACTAAGCACACAGCCAAGACAAATGTGAGAGTGGCTTCGGGACAAGTCTCTGAATGTCCCTTGAGTGGCCCAGTCAGAGCCCGGACTTGAAGCCAATCTAACATCTCTGCAGAGACTTGAAAATAGCTGTGAAGCGATGCTCCCATCCAACCTGACAGAGCTTGAGAGGATTGGCAGAGAAATAAATGGGAAAAAAACTCCCCAAATACAGGTGTGCCAAGCTTGTAGCGTCAAACCAAAGAAGAATTGAGTCTGTAATCGCTGCCAAAAGGTGCTTCAACAAAGCAAAGGGTCTAAATTCTTATGTAAATGTAATCAGTTTTTTACATTTTTAATACATTTTCAAACATTTCTAAAAACCTGCTTTTCGCTTTGTCATTATGGGTTATTGTGATGTCATCATGGGTATTGTGATGTCATCATGGGTATTGTGATGTCATGATGGGGTATTGTGTGTAGATTAAAATACATTTTAGAATAAGGCTGTAACGTAACAAAAATGTGGAAAAAGTCAAGGGGTCTGAATACTTTCTGAATGCACTGTATATGCATACTTCCATGCTTAGTTGAGGTATTTCCTGTTTGGCAGCCATTTTTGTTCAGACCTGCATGGTCTTTCTCTGTGTGGATCATCATGATCTATACACACGCACGCAGGCTGGGTTGGCAGGCCAACCTGTTATGGTTGGTGCAGTATTCCAGTTTAAGTCATGGTTGGAATTGTTGAAGAAGCCTGTGATATTGTGGCGTGTGTGTGTGTGTGTGTGTGTGTGTGTGTGTGTGTGTGTGTGTGTGTGTGTGTGTGTGTGTGTGCTTGTGTAAAAAGGCAATTGCCTGTTTCCTTTACTGACAGAGTAGACAGCCAAACAGACTGTCACAGTAAGTGTGGTAAACTAGAGTTTTTTCCCCCTCTTCCACCCTGCTGTAGTCTGTACTAGTTTCTCTCTCTCGCCCGAACATGCACGCACACACACACACACTCGCCCGAACACGCACGCACGCACACACACACACACACACTCACCCGAACACGCACGCACACACACTCGCCCGAACACACACACACACACACACACTCGCCCAAACACGCACACATACACACTCGCACGCACGCACGCACACACACACTCGCCCGAACACACACACACACTCGCCCAAACATGCACACACACACACACGCACACACCTTTTAGCTACAGCCAAATTATTGCATAAACACAGCACGGTCTTACGGTCTTTAAATGTTCAGTTAATGGAGAGGCCAAGACCCCACACCCTCCCCTAACTACATAGATCCTAGGCTTTAAATTCAATCAAGACCAAATCAAATACTTAAATGTACAATTAGACTAAGTGAAAGGATGTAAGTGTAGTGTGTAAGTGTAGTGTGTATGTGAAGTGTGTAAGTGAAAGGATATAAGTGTAGTGTGTAAGTGTAGTGTGTGAAAGGATGTAAGTGTAGTGTGTAGTGTAAGTGAAAGGATGTAAGTGTAGTGTGTAAGTGTAGTGTGTATGTGAAAGGATATAAGTGAAGTGTGTAAGTGTAGTGTGTAAGTGAAGTGTGTAAGTGAAGTGTGTAAGTGTAGTGTGTAAGTGAAGTGTGTAAGTGAAGTGTGTAAGTGTAGTGTGTAAGTGTAGTGTGTAAGTGTAGTGTGTATGTGAAGTGTGTAAGTGTAGTGTGTATGTGAAGTGTGTAAGTGTAGTGTGTAAGTGTAGTGTGTAAGTGAAGTGTGTAAGTGAAGTGTGTAAGTGTAGTGTGTAAGTGTAGTGTGTAAGTGAAGTGTGTAAGTGTAGTGTGTAAGTGAAGTGTGTAAGTGTAGTGTGTAAGTGAAGTGTGTAAGTGTAGTGTGTAAGTGAAGTGTGTAAGTGAAGTGTGTAAGTGTAGTGTGTAAGTGAAGTGTGTAAGTGTAGTGTGTAAGTGTAGTGTGTAAGTGTAGTGTGTAAGTGAAGTGTGTAAGTGTAGTGTGTAAGTGAAGTGTGTACGTGTAGTGAGTAAGTGAAGTGTGTAAGTGTAGTGTGTAAGTGAAGTGTGTAAGTGTAGTGTGTAAGTGAAGTGTGTAAGTGTAGTGTGTAAGTGTAGTGTGTAAGTGAAGTGTGTAAGTGTAGTGTGTATGTGAAGTGTGTAAGTGTAGTGTGTAAGTGAAGTGTGTAAGTGTAGTGTGTAAGTGTAGTGTGTACGGATGCTACAATTGCAAAACAGGGGGGGAAAAAGTCATATTAGACGCTTGAATCACTGTAGATGCAAAACATAAAAAGGAATAAAAATCCTTCCCCTCATAAATGATTTGGGGTGAAGATGTGTTATCCTTGGTGTAAATTGCAAGTGAGAGTGAGGCACAGGGAAATACTGTAACAAAATAAACCATGAAGAGAGCTGAGAAATCAGGTTCTCTCAGTCATACGGAACTCGCTGTGAGCCCAGATAGCCGGAGCAGCGAACCTCATCTGTTGAGATAAATAATGGATGTGTGGCCCTCTCAGTGGCTTTCAGAGATGCTGTCCCCCCCCCCCCCCCCCCCCCTCCCCTCCCATCCACTGAATGCACCAAAGTAGCCTAGCGATTTTCACTCCCCACATTGTACCCAATATAATAGTCTGGTATCATTTTTATGTTGCTATGCTAAGATAACAAAATGTAACTGTTCATTCAGACAAAGCGGATGAGCGAAGAGTTGTTTGACGGAATCAAGATGCTAGTAGACATTAGCGCAGCTTTTTGTTAGTAGTCACTGTCATTTTCTGCGCTCTGATTCGTGTGGGTGTATTTGTGTGTGAACGTGTGTGTGCGCGCGCTCGTCTATGTGTGTGTGTGTGTGTGTCTCCTTAAGGAGGCTGCCTTTGAAGATAGACAGAGAGAGCCAGCAGATAATTATTGTTAAGTCTAACAGCCCTGATGCTGTCTCAACCCACCCCCTTCATTCCCACTGCATAAAACACTTACAAACTGGAACAGAGGAAACAAATCCAACCCAATGAGGCAAGAGTTCCAGACTAACTTTTCCCACTGGTGCTACCAACTTTTTCAGTTGACGGCACAAGCACATGATTTGGTTTCAGCTGCACGGCGAGAATGACCTGTGCTCGGTTTTCCAATAGCGCTGGAAAGTGTGTCGTAAGAAGAATCTGTCGATACTGATAGTATGAAAAGAAAGGGAGCGCTGTTCCCAGGTCAGCTTTCTCCATTCAAATCTTACCTTAACATAAGAATTATTTCACAATACTGATGACGGATCAGCACCTAGCTTATTCGAATGCTTTTCCAATAAAAATGCACTTAAATCCCAGATTCGGTATATCATTGCAGACGTTATACAGATCATGAAATATATTGATACAAAGTACAGACAGTATCCTACAAGAAGCTAAATTGAACAATTGATTGCACACTGCCTTTTGTCTAATGTTGATATTTTAATTCAGTCATCTCAGTTTTAATTTGAAGCATTTTATACATGACCTGTATCAATTACATAGACGGCGCAGCGTCGTCCGGGTTCGACCGTCATCGTAAATAAGAAATTGTTCTTAACTGACTTGCCTAGTTAAATAAAAAGGTTAAATAAAATAAAAATAATAAAGTTATCGAAGGTCACAGAGAGATGAAAACCATGTGATTATGTTTAACAGAGATCTTCTTTGTATAAAGTGACACGGGAGAGAGAAGGGGGAAGCATCTAACGAAGCACTAGGCTGTTCTACGAGTAGTCTTGAGGCAGGCGTTAAGATTCCAAGCATTTTCAAGTGCAACGTTAACAAAAGATGGTTTTGGGAAATAGCTCAAGAGATTTAGCGATGCTCCTACAAAAGGTTCTGAAGATGAACTTAGCCTTAAGATGCCTTTGGGGAAACCATGCCCACAATGTACCTGCATTCCATCCAGAACCAGGCTAATAACGACTAGCCGTATTTTAAAATTAGCATGCCCTTGCAGAGCTTGACATTCAGGTCAATTTTCCAGCGGCACATCTGGCCATTACCAACCGAAACCTACTGGCCCGAATTCAAATAATATTGGCCCGGGAAAGTGGGTGTTGCGTAACATTTAAATGTTATCTTTAAATTTGCAGGCTTAGCAAGTAGCCTACAATGACCTACCCTCACAAATAATTACACTTTAACGTTACAATATCTTATTTACATTGACTGTTTAGAGGGAAAAGATTTAAGCCTTTGCACAATCTCAAAAGGGGGTGTTATTGTCAGAGAACAACCCTATAAAATCAGTTTGCGTTTTTCCCGGTTTAATTTTTCCCGGGTTTCCGAGTTTTGTTCATTTTCAGATTTCACTCACTTTTTTATAGAAAAACTAAAACAATGTTTAAAGCATATCAGGATATTTCTGGAAACAATCCCCCCCTACAAAAAAATGGAGGGTGTAGTTGCCCCTTGATTCAACTGCAAGAGACTTGTGGTGGTTTTGTACAGTACTACAGACTGTTGTGGTGGTTTTGTACAGTACTACAGACTGTTGTGGTGGTTTTGTACAGTACTACAGACTGTTGTGGTGGTTTTGTACAGTACTAGAGACTTGTGGTGGTTTTGTACAGTAATAGAGACTGTTGTGGTGGTTTGGTACAGTACTACAGACTGTTGTGGTGGTTTGGTACAGTACTACAGACTGTTGTGGTGGTTTTGTACAGTACTACAGACTTGTGGTGGTTTTGTACAGTACCAGAGACTTGTGGTGGTTTTGTACAGTACTACAGACTGTTGTGGTGGTTTTGTACAGTACCAGAGACTTGTGGTGGTTTTGTACAGTACTACAGACTGTTGTGGTGGTTTTGTACAGTACTACAGACTGTTGTGGTGGTTTTGTACAGTACTACAGACTGTTGTGGTGGTTTTGTACAGTACTACAGACTGTTGTGGTGGTTTTGTACAGTACTACAGACTGTTGTGGTGGTTTTGTACAGTACTAGAGACTTGTGGTGGTTTTGTACAGTAATAGAGACTGTTGTGGTGGTTTGGTACAGTACTACAGACTGTTGTGGTGGTTTTGTACAGTACCAGAGACTTGTGGTGGTTTTGTACAGTACTAGAGACTTGTGGTGGTTTTGTACAGTACTACAGACTTGTGGTGGTTTTGTACAGTACTACAGACTTGTGGTGGTTTTGTACAGTACCAGAGACTTGTGGTGGTTTTGTACAGTACTACAGACTTGTGGTGGTTTTGTACAGTACCAGAGACTTGTGGTGGTTTTGTACAGTACTACAGACTGTTGTGGTGGTTTTGTACAGTACCAGAGACTTGTGGTGGTTTTGTACAGTACTACAGACTGTTGTGGTGGTTTTGTACAGTACCAGAGACTTGTGGTGGTTTTGTACAGTACTACAGATTGTTGTGGTGGTTTTGTACAGTACCAGAGACTTGTGGTGGTTTTGTACAGTACTACAGACTTGTGGTGGTTTTGTACAGTACCAGAGACTTGTGGTGGTTTTGTACAGTACTACAGACTTGTGGTGGTTTTGTACAGTACCAGAGACTTGTGGTGGTTTTGTACAGTACTACAGACTGTTGTGGTGGTTTTGTACAGTACCAGAGACTTGTGGTGGTTTTGTACAGTACTACAGACTGTTGTGGTGGTTTTGTACAGTACCAGAGACTTGTGGTGGTTTTGTACAGTACTAGAGACTTGTGGTGGTTTTGTACAGCACAATGTACAATGTAGGCTACATGTAATGGCAGAGTTGGCAAAACAAATCCCCGCGTTTGATACAAATCCTCATGTTACCGCTCATTACATTTTTTTACAAGTTTTATTTAACTAGGCAAATCAGTTAAGAACAAATTCTTATTTACAATGACGGCCTACACCGGCCAAACCGGGATGGGCCAATTGTGTGCCCAATCACGGCCGGTTGTGATACAGCCTGGAATCAAACAAGGGTCTGTAGTGACACCTCCAGCACTGAGATGCAGAGCCTTAGACCGCTGTGATACAGCCTGGAATCAAACAAGGGTCTGTAGTGACACCTCCAGCACTGAGATGCAGAGCCTTAGACTGCTGTGATACAGTCTGGGATGGAACCAGGGTCTGTAGTGACACCTCCAGCACTGAGATGCAGAGCCTTAGACCGCTGTGATACAGTCTGGGATGGAACCTGGGTCTGTAGTGACACCTCCAGCACTGAGATGCAGAGCCTTAGACTGCTGCACCACTCGGGAGCCCCTTAATTGGGATGTTTTTTGGGGAAAGCCTTGAAGTGAGGAGCTCGTCAGAGGACTGTTTTTTGGGGAAAGCCTTGACAACCCTATGATGATGGTTGAAGTGAGGAGCTCGTCAGAGGACTGTTTTTGGGGGAAAGCCTTGACAACCCTATGATGATGGTTGAAGTGAGGAGCTCGTCAGAGGACTGTTTTTTGGGGAAAGCCTTGACAACCCTATGATGATGGTTGAAGTGAGGAGCTCGTCAGAGGACTGTTTTTTGGGGAAAGCCTTGACAACCCTATGATGATGGTTGAAGTGAGGAGCTCGTCATAGGACTGTTTTTGTTCATGTTGTTCAGTGTTCTTAAAGGTTGACTCAGCTAAATGACGTTGCCACCAGCCGCACTGCAAATAAACATCCTTTGGGGATAAAAAATAAATAAATAAAAAAGTATTCTATAAGCGTTAGACTTTTTTCATGTTATTTAAGTAGTTTTGAAGGGTTCTCGTGAGAGGACACTCAGACTGCTTCTCCTCTACCAGTGTGTCGTCTGCCTGGAATCTGAGAGGAATTCAACCTCTACTGGCTCACAGAATGTTTGTATGGGCAGAGATAAGGACATTCAGTGCATTCCTCACTGTGGAATGAGAGAGAGAGAGAGAGAGACAGCGAGAGAGAGAGAGAATGAAAAGGGGGGAAAAAAGGTGTAAATCAGAGCCTACCGAGACATGAAACCTCACAATGAGAAATCGATAGCACACATACATGCTTGGATGGACGGACACAAACACAAAGCTCTTTTCTTAATCCCAGCCTGAAGGCACCACATGTCTGCAAACAAGCACCAGAGTAACAACATCCTCGATCAGAATTGAACAGCCATTATTGTTAATTACTGTAATTCCCGGGTGACAATAAAACAAAAGCACTTTAAATGAAGCATTTCCTTCACCGTTAGCTTGACAAGAGTATTTATTGAAGTCTAAACCTCTAAACTGAGGTCTACGGTCAGAAACAAAAATAGCTTCACTCTCTTCATTTTAGCACGCTGGAAGCCGGAAGGTTAGCTAAAAGGATAACTAGAACACTGAATGAACATAGCGTCTTCGTGAAGCCTCAGTGAAGGGTTAGTAACCTGTGTATGACCAATTATAGAGAGACTCGACTAGGGCTTTGGCAGTCGTTGCATTTTGTCAGCCGGTTATTATCATGCAAATGACTGCCGGTTTCACGGCTATTGACCATTAATAAACAAAACACTTCAGCATCTCCAGGCCTCCAAACATACAATCCTCTGACGCCTTCGGAGCATCTATATATAGATTTTAAAAAAATAATTAAAAAATAATCGAATAAGTCCATTTAATATAAATCGTCATAATAAATACATTATTTTAGTTAGGGCAACAACAAAAAAAACATGATATGAAGAAAATGTATTTCAGAAGAACAGAATCGGAGTCAGCCTACACTATGTTATCTGGCTATGCACCATGCCATAGGCTGTAGGCCAGTTAATTTATACTGAACAAAAAAAATTCTAAAACGCAACATGTAAAGTGTTGGTCCCGTGTTTCATAAGCTGAAATAAAAGTTCCTAGAAATGTTCCATACGCACAAAAAGCTTATTTCTCTCAAAATGTTTGACACAAATCTGTTTCCATCCCTGTTAGTAAGCATTTCTCCTTTGCCAAGATAATCCAGGTGTGGCATATCAAGAAGCTGATTAAATAGCATGATCATTACACAGGTGCACCTTGTGCTGGGGAAAATAAAGGACCACTAAATTGTGCAGCTTTGTCACACAACACAATGCCACAGATATCTCAAGTTGAGAGAGTGTGCAATTAGCATGCTGACTGCAAGAATGTCCACCAGAGTTGTTGCCAGAGAATTTAATGTTAATTTCTCTACCATAAACCGTCTCCAATGTTGTTTGTGAGAATTTGGCAGAATGTCCAACCGGCCTCACATCCGCAGCCCAGGACCTCCACATACAGCTTCTTCACCTGTGGAATCGTCTGAGACCAGCCAACCTGGACAGCTGATGAAACCTTGGTTTTGCACAACCAAAGAAATTCTGCAAAAACTGTCAGAAACCATCTCAGAGAAGCTCATCTGCCTGTTCGTTGTCCTCACCAGGGTCTGACTTCAGTGGGCAAATGCTCACCGGCACACTTGAGAAGTGGGCTCTTCATGGATGAATTCCGGTTTCAACTGTACCGGGCAGATGGCAAACAGCGTGTATTGCATCGTTTGGACGAGCGATTTGCTGATGTCAACGTTGTGAACAGAGTGCCCCATTGTGCTGGTGGGGTTATGGTATGGGGCAGGCATAAGCTACGGACAACGAACACCATTGCATTTTATTGATGGCAATGTAGCAAGGATCTGTACACAATTCCCGGAAGCTGAAAATGTCCCAGTTCTTCCATGGCCTGCATACTCAGACATGTCACCCACTGAGCATGTTTGGGATGCTCTGGATCAACATGTACAACAGCTTGTTCCAGTTCCCACCAATATCCAGCAACTTCACCCAGCTATTGAAGAGGAGTGGGACAACATTCCACAATCAACAGCCTGATCAACTCTATGAGAAGGAGATGTGTCACGCTGCATGAGGCAAATGGTGGTCAAACCAGATACTGACTGGTTCTCATCCACATCCATATCTTTTTTTTTTAAAGGTATCTGTGACCAACAGATGCATATCTGTATTCCTTGTCATGTGAAATCCATAGATTAGAGTTTAATGAATTTACTTAAATTGACAGATTTCTTATTTGAACTCAGTAAAATACTTGAAATTGTTGTGTTTCAATTTTTGTTCAGTGTAGCTGACAAGATATGCACAAGTCCTGTGCAATTCTTTTATAAGACTAATACAAATGAATTTAGCTGACTAAAATGGATAGGATATGTTTCCCCCATTCTGGAGTGAGTGTGCATATGAAGTAGCTATGTTGATCATATCAATGATCACTTGAAACTTGTCCTATATGCTAGATTTAGAGATCTTTGGCTAATTTAGTTGCGAATGATAAAGAACACGAGAAGTTTGGGCTGCTTGATGGGACTACAGGCTGTTGAGGATTTGGAAAAAGTCCCAAAAGAGCTCTGTTTCTTACCTCAGGCGGCACACCCCATTCTCTAATCATGTGATCACCCATCAGACTTTACTAACGTGTAAAATGTGTTCTAATTTAGAACGGGGAAAATACATGTCATGTACGCACTCAAATAGCGAATGGAGGCCGTTTTCCCGCAGTCACCTCATGCATCAACCACTGTTTGTGGAGCGCGCAGCCTCTTGCTGCGTCGACAGGTGATATTCCGCCCAATCTCTGTATGCCATGGGCTCGCCAACCATGTTCCTGAAAGCTACCCAGTGGTTCATTTGGGAAACCAAGTGAAATATTGTTTTCACAACAAAACATATTTCATTAAAAGTGTTGACAACTCTGCACACTTGCTTGAGAAAGGGATTCAAGAGAAAGGAGGAGGATATGGAAACTCACTGTGGTGAGATATTCTACAGGGAAAAAAGGAAACGTGTCAGCCTATTAATTACGAAAGTATTTTTTTTTAAATGCTCTATTAATTAGGCTATTCAAAATCAAATACAGATTCACTATAATTGTAGGCTAACTCTAAGTCGCCCGGCACAATCAAAGAACCAACAGCATCACCTAGGATATGTTCTCTCCCAGACTCATGGAAAGACAGTTTGGAGCGTAGCACAAGGTAGCCAGTCCATCCAGTACGCATAGCAATACAGTCCAAACTCAAAGGATAGACTAGATCACTTATGTACCAAAGACATTATTATTATTATTATTTTTTAAATTGCATTGTTGTCAAAGTGGTTAGAGGGAACAATAGAGCCCTGAGTACCAGGCCAATGGGACCTGATGGAGGGACAATAGAGCCCTGAGTACCAGGCCAATGGGACCTGATGGAGGGACAATAGAGCTCTGAGTACCAGGCCAATGGGACCTGATGGAGGGACAATAGAGCCCTGAGTACCAGGCCAATGGGACCTGATGGAGGGACAATAGAGCCCTGAGTACCAGGCCAATGGGACCTGATGGAGGGACAATAGAGCCCTGAGTACCAGGCCAATGGGACCTGATGGAGGGACAATAGAGCCCTGAGTACCAGGCCAATGGGACCTGATGGAGGAACAATAGAGCCCTGAGTACCCGGCCAATGGGATCTGATGGAGGGACAATAGAGCCCTGAGTACCAGGCCAATGGGACCTGATGGAGGGACAATAGAGCCCTGAGTACCAGGCCAATGGGACCTGATGGAGGGACAATAGAGCCCTGAGTACCAGGCCAATGGAGAGACAATAGAGCCCTGAGTACCAGGCCAATGGGACCTGATGGAGGGACAATAGAGCCCTGAGTACCAGGCCAATGGGACCTGATGGAGGGACAATAGAGCCCTGAGTACCAGGCCAATGGGACCTGATGGAGGGACGATAGAGCCCTGAGTACCAGGCCAATGGGACCTGATGGAGGGACAATAGAGCCCTGAGTACCAGGCCAATGGGACCTGATGGAGGGACAATAGAGCCCTGAGTACCAGGCCAATGGGACCTGATGGAGGAACAATAGAGCCCTGAGTACCCGGCCAATGGGATCTGATGGAGGGACAATAGAGCCCTGAGTACCAGGCCAATGGGACCTGATGGAGGGACAATAGAGCCCTGAGTACCAGGCCAATGGGACCTGATGGAGGGACAATAGAGCCCTGAGTACCAGGCCAATGGAGAGACAATAGAGCCCTGAGTACCAGGCCAATGGGACCTGATGGAGGGACAATAGAGCCCTGAGTACCAGGCCAATGGGACCTGATGGAGGGACAATAGAGCCCTGAGTACCAGGCCAATGGGACCTGATGGAGGGACGATAGAGCCCTGAGTACCAGGCCAATGGGACCTGATGGAGAGACGATAGAGCCCTCAGTACCAGGCCAATGGGACCTGATAGAGAGACAATAGAGCCCTCAGTACCAGGCCAATGGGACCTGATGGAGGGACAATAGAGCCCTGAGTACCAGGCCATTAGGACCTGATGAAGGGACAATAGAGCCCTGAGTACCAGGCCATTAGGACCTGATGGGAGGGACAATAGAGCCCTGAGTATCAGGCCATTAGGACCTGATGGAGGGACAATAGGGCCCTGAGTACCAGGCCAATAGGACCTGATGGAGAGACAATAGAGCCATGAGTACCAGGCCAATGGGACCCGATGGAGGGACAATAGAGCCCTGAGTACCAGGCCAATGGAACCTGATGGAGGGACAATAGAGCCCTGAGTACCAGGCCAATGGGACCTGATGGAGGGACAATAGAGCCCTGAGTACCAGGCCATTAGCGACCGGATGGAGAGACAATAGAGCTCTGAGTACCAGGCCAATGGGACCCGATTGTCATTAGCGACTTGGGCACTACCAACACATGTCCAGAGTGCATAAGAGGAGATTACCGAGATTCTCAACGGTCACATGGTATTTTACTGTGGTCATGACTCATGACTGCCAGTAATACAGTCACCGTAACACACCTCTAGACTGGACCGTCTGTGTGGCAGAGCTGGACTCTCTAGCGTCCTGATGCGTTGGTGACAGAGTGGGGTGCAATGTGAGCTTTCAGGCTTCTGCACATCTGCTCAGTATCAGCATGGATGTGTTTGAATGTATGTCTCACAAAGCAACTGGGGGTCAACCAAGGAATGTTTATTGGTGGTCACTGGTCAGTGTCAGTCACCAAGGAAAGGTGTTAGCTACCTCTCATGTGCAAACATTCAGGTAAAGTGAGGATTGTTGACGATACATGACAAATTCACACAAGAATAGTTTTTTTTTTTCAGAGCTTTTCATCCCATTTCCAGTTTGACTGTAGAAAATTCTATGTCGGGTTACCCTTTGAACTTAAAAGGTAGACTCAAGAGAAATGACGTGGCTACGAGCAGCACCGCAGATATCGAGATGAGGGAGATATGCAAAGACTTCGCTCTACCAGTCACACACAGTATCTGCACATGTGCTCATGGGTTCACTTCACGCTGTTAAGAGCGTGGTAGGTACGGGACAAAAACAGCGGGGAAGTTGAGCCTCACGCTTTAACCGCTCTTAGTTGTGGAAATTGACCCCACGACCTACTGCACCTACGTCATGTCGCTGAGTCTAGCTTTAATGACAATTTGATTGAGATATGGTTTACTAGATAGTGCTAAACACAAAGTTCTGTTAATTAAGGTAATTTCATTACCTGTGCCTTGCTTGTTCTGCCTCAGTGCTATACGTTCTCCCTCATATGAACATACACAAGTCAATGTCAGAAAGGGAATTTTTTTTTATAAAAAAAAGAGGGAACACTAGCAATTCAATTCCCAAATGTAGACTCTTATGACTTAATTAGCATGTGGCTACACAACAGTATCCTATATGAACGTGGTTATGTCATGGTAAAAATAAAAAATAAAACACTAACCAGGAACCAAACAATGTGAAAGGTGAACTTAAGAGGAGGGAGAAGTGATCTCGTATCCGTTTTAAATGTCAAAGAATAAATCAAATGAATTTGCAGTGGTGGTAGTGTGTGTGTGTGTGACACCATGTCCAGTACGGGACAGCTGGGTAATGTGGGAGGCAGGAGTTAAGAGGAAGATCATTGGTCATGGATAGAGCTGTTTAAATGGAACCATCTGGAGATGCATGACTAACTAGTACAGCACTGTAAACCTGTGATAGTCTATGGGCAGAAGCATAGAGGTGGACAAACTGTACTGCAACCTGTCAACACTTGGAGTAATTACTTGTTACTTTTATTTCTTATTCTTATCCGTGTTAATTTTTATTTTTTTAAACTGCATTGTTGGTTAGGGGCTCGTAAGTAAGCATTTCACTGTAAGGTCTACACATGTTGTATTCGGCGCGGGTGACTAATAAAATTTGATTTGATTTGCAAGTGTATGGGCAGGACAGGAAGTGGAGAAATCTGTATAGTAAAATCAAAATACTCTCAGAGTGAAGTAAATAAAGAATATGAAATGTTTAAGTACTGTATTCCTCTAACGATGAAACCACTGCGCAAACAGTGGGATTCGTAGCCTTTTCTGTGATGACAGAGACAGTTGATAGTCAGTAATTACTGACGCGTCAATGTGTGTGTTGCTGCATTGTCAGCCAGCACTGCAGAATCAGGGTCACTGTGGTGCAGCCAACAACCAACATCTCCTGGCCTGGAGTTGTCAGCCTCTCCTCTCCTGGCCAACTGAGGCTCTCACCGTTCTCCCTCCCTCCCTCTACTGTTTATACAGTAGCTGTACATCAGTTCCCCCCTACTCTACTCTCTAGGCTTGATTCACACTCCTTGATCTCTCTCTCACTTTCTCTCTTTTCCTTCTCTTGTTCTCCCCCCTTTCCCTGCATCAACCTCTCTCCCCCCCCCCCCCCCTCTCTCTCTCTTGCTTTTGGAAAGAATCTGCTGCAAAGTGAGGCTGTTTCAAGGTTCAGACTTCTGATTAGATAAGAGCTATTGAAACTGCAGGGAGGGGCTTTGCAACTGATAATGCTGCACAGCTGCACTATAGCACTGAAACCCTGTGTGTGTGTGTGTGTGTGTGTGTGTATGCGTGTGTGTGTGCCACTCCCTGGAGATGAGATCACCAGGCCACATGTCATTAAGGTCAGGGGAGCAGAGCAGCGCGGACTGTGTTGATACCACAACAGCACAGAGACATAACAACAGGAGATAAGCCACGTCCTGACTCAGAAGAGTCATACACATAGGACACCTCCTGACCCAGACGAGTCATACGCATAGGACACACCCTGACCCAGATGAGTCATACACACCCTGACCCAGACGAGTCATATGCATAGGACACATCCTGACCCAGATGAGTCATACACACCCTGACCCAGATGAGTCATACACATAGGACACACCCTGACCCAGATGAGTCATACACACCCTGACCCAGACGAGTCATACACATAGGACACCTCCTGACCCAGACGAGTCATACACACCCTGACCTAGATGAGTCACACACCCTGACCCAGACGAGTCATACACACCCTGACGAGTCATACACACCCAGATGAGTCATACACATAGGACACCTCCTGACCCAGACGAGTCATACACATAGGACACCTCCTGACCCAGACGAGTCATACACATAGGACAGCTCCTGACCCAGACGAGTCATACACATAGGACACATCCTGACCCAGACGAGTCATACACATAGGACACATCCTGACCCAGACGAGTCATACACACCCTGACCCAGACGAGTCATACACACCCTGACCCAGACGAGTCATACACATAGGACACAGCCTTTCCCATTTCTCCTTCTCCCAAATCCATTCAGCTGATGTTCTGAAAGAGCTGCAAAATCTGGACCCCTACAAATCAGCCGGGCTAGACAATCTGGACCCTTTCTTTCTAAAATTATCTGCCGAAATTGTTGCCACCCCTATTACTAGCCTGTTCAACCTCTTTAGTGTCGTCTGAGATTCCCAAAGATTGGAAAGCAGCTGCGGTCATCCCCCTCTTCAAAGGGGGGGACACTCTTGACCCAAACTGCTACAGACCTATATCTATCCTACCATGCCTTTCTAAGGTCTTCGAAAGCCAAGTCAACAAACAGATTCCCGACCATTTCGAATCTCACCATACCTTCTCTGCTATGCAATCTGGTTTCAGAGCTGGTCATGGGTGCACCTCAGCCACGCTCAAGGTCCTAAACGATATCTTAACCGCCATCGATAAGAAACATTACTGTGCAGCCTTATTCATTGATCTGTCCAAGGCTTTCGACTCTGTCAATCACCACATCCTCATCGGCAGACTCGACAGCCTTGGTTTCTCAAATGATTGCCTCGCCTGGTTCACCAACTACTTCTCTGATAGAGTTCAGTGTGTCAAATCGGAGGGTCTGCTGTCCGGACCTCTGGCAGTCTCTATGGGGGTGCCACAGGGTTCAATTCTTGGACCGACTCTCTTCTCTGTATACATCAATGAGGTCGCTCTTGCTGCTGGTGAGTCTCTGATCCACCTCTACGCAGACGACACCATTCTGTATACTTCCGGCCCTTCTTTGGACACTGTGTTACCAACCCTCCAGGCAAGCTTCAATGCCATACAACTCTCCTTCCGTGGCCTCCAATTGCTCTTAAATACAAGTAAAACTAAATGCATGCTCTTCAACCGATCGCTACCTGCACCTACCCGCCTGTCCAACATCACTACTCTGGACGGCTCTGACTTAGAATACGTGGACAACTACAAATACTTAGGTGTCTGGTTAGACTGTAAACTCTCCTTCCAGACCCATATCAAACATCTCCAATCCAAAGTTAAATCTAGAATTGGCTTCCTATTTCGCAACAAAGCATCCCTCACTCATGCTGCCAGACATACCCTTGTAAAACTGACCATCCTACCAATCCTCGACTTTGGCGATGTCATTTACAAAATAGCCTCCAATACCCTACTCAACAAATTGGATGCAGTCTATCACAGTGCAATCCGTTTTGTCACCAAAGCCCCATATACTACCCACCATTGCGACCTGTATGCTCTCGTTGGCTGGTCGTCGCTTCATACTCGTCGCCAAACCCACTGGCTCCATGTCATCTACAAGACCCTGCTAGGTAAAGTCCCCCCTTATCTCAGCTCGCTGGTCACCATAGCATCTCCCACCTGTAGCACACGCTCCAGCAGGTATATCTCTCTAGTCACCCCCAAAACCAATTATTTCTTTGGCCGCCTCTCCTTCCAGTTCTCTGCTGCCAATGACTGGAACGAACTACAAAAATCTCTGAAACTGGAAACACTTATCTCCCTCACTAGCTTTAAGCACCAACTGTCAGAGCAGCTCACAGATTACTGCACCTGTACATAGCCCACCTATAATTTAGCCCAAACAACTACCTCTTTCCCAACTGTATTTAATTAATTAATTTATTTTGCTCCTTTGCACCCCATTATCTTTATTTCTACTTTGCACATTCTTCCACTGCAAAACTACCATTCCAGTGTTTTACTTGCTATATTGTATTTACTTTGCCACCATGGCCTTTTTTGCCTTTACCTCCCTTCTCACCTCATTTGCTCACATTGTTTATAGACTTGTTTCTACTGTATTATTGACTGTATGTTTGTTTTACTCCATGTGTCGTTGTATCTGTCGAACTGCTTTGCTTTATCTTGGCCAGGTCGCAATTGTAAATGAGAACTTGTTCTCAACTTGCCTACCTGGTTAAATAAAGGTTAAATCAAATAAATAAATAAACACCCTGACCCAGACGAGTCATACACACCCTGACCCAGACGAGTCATACACACCCTGACCCAGACGAGTCATACACACCCTGACCCAGACGAGTCATACACACCCTGACCCAGACGAGTCATACACACCCTGACCCAGACGAGTCATACACACCCTGACCCAGACGAGTCATACACATAGGATTAGGGATATATTGGTGAACATATTAGAATCGGATGACATTAGCTAAAAAAATGCCAACATCGGTATTGGCCGATGTCTAGTTTAACGCCCGATGTGCAGTTACATTCAGGTTCTGATTGAATCCAGGCTGTATCACAACCAGCCGTGATTGGATGTCCCATAGGGTGGCGCACAATTGGCACAGTGTCATCCGGGTTTGGCTCGGTCTAGGCCGTCATTTTAAATAATAATTTGTTCTTAACTGGCTTGCCTAGTTAAATAAAAGTGTCAATAAATCCAATTTTAAAATGTAGTTTAATTAATAATTATTTTCAGTCGTAGCTGTTTAATAACCTCTGTTTATTACTCTGAACACGTGTGTCTTAATAAATCCATGGGATTTTGTTTCACTGAATCTCAGTCTGTACATTTGGGTAATAAGCGGGGGTGGTTTTACTGATATATATTTGTTTGCTCATTCGATCACAGATCAGAAACATTCAACAATAACGGTCTAGGTCTATTATTTTTGCTCGAAGGCAACTCCAAAATCCTGCGGATGTTGTGAAATAATGAACATGAGACTCGCATGCTTTTGAAAATATAAGATTGCTGTTGTTTTCTAAATCAGTATCATGATGAAGAAACCTTCACAATATAAGTCCCTTTTGCGCATGCTCCCCTAATAAAAGGGGGGTGAGGGTAGGAAAGAGATGAAACGTGGATTAAAAAAAGCATGGGCTTGTCTCGGCTTCTGTTTCAAAATATAGATTTTTTTTTTTTACCTTTATTTAACCAGGCAAGTCAGTTAAGAACACATTCTTATTTTCATTGACGGCCTAGGATCAGTGGGTTAACTGCCTATTCAGGGGCAGAACGACAGATTTGTACCTTGTCAGCTCGGGGGTTTGAACACGCATCCTTCCGGTTACTAGTCCAACGCTCTAACCACTAGGCTACGCTGCCGCCCCAGACAAGATGTGTGGGAAAAATGTTTTTTTTATTTCATTCTGTTTATTCTGTGTGTTGACTGTGATCGGTGTTGGTGTAGGTGTGTCTAGGTCTGTCTGGGGTAGGTGTGTCTAGGTCTGTCTGGTGTAGGTGTGTCTAGGTCTGTCTGGTGTAGGTGTGTCTAGGTCTGTCTGGGGTAGGTGTGTCTAGGTCTGTCTGGGGTAGGTGTGTCTAGGTCTGTCTGGTGTAGGTGTGTCTAGGTCTGTCTGGTGTAGGTGTGTCTAGGTCTGTCTGGGGTAGGTGTGTCTAGGTCTGTCTGGTGTAGGTGTGTCTAGGTCTGTCTGGTGTAGGTGTGTCTAGGTCTGTCTGGGGTAGGTGTAGGTGTGTCTAGGTCTGTCTGGGGTAGGTGTGTCTAGGTCTGTCTGGGGTAGGTGTGTCTAGGTCTGTCTGGTGTAGGTGTGTCTAGGTCTGTCTGGTGTAGGTGTGTCTAGGTCTGTCTGGGGTAGGTGTGTCTAGGTCTGTCTGGTGTAGGTGTGTCTAGGTCTGTCTGGTGTAGGTGTGTCTAGGTCTGTCTGGGGTAGGTGTGTCTAGGTCTGTCTGGGGTAGGTGTGTCTAGGTCTGTCTGGGGTAGGTGTGTCTAGGTCTGTCTGGGGTAGGTGTGTCTAGGTCTGTCTGGGGTAGGTGTGTCTAGGTCTGTCTGGGGTAGGTGTGTCTAGGTCTGTCTGGGGTAGGTGTGTCTAGGTCTGTCTGGGGTAGGTGTGTCTAGGTCTGTCTTGTCTGGGGTAGGTGTAGGTGTGTCTAGGTCTGTCTTGTCTTGGGTAGGTGTAGGTGTGTCTAGGTCTGTCTTGTCTTGTCTGGGGTAGGTGTAGGTGTGTCTAGGTCTGTCTCGTCTTGTCTGGGGTAGGTGTGTCTAGGTCTGTCTTGTCTGGGGTAGGTGTAGGTGTGTCTAGATCTGTCTTGTCTGGGGTAGGTGTAGGTGTGTCTAGATCTGTCTTGTCTGGGGTAGGTGTAGGTGTGTCTAGGTCTGTCTGGGGTAGGTGTGTCTAGGTCTGTCTTGTCTTAGGTAGGTGTAGGTGTGTCTAGGTCTGTCTTGTCTTGTCTGGGGTAGGTGTAGGTGTGTCTAGGTCTGTCTCGTCTTGTCTGGGGTAGGTGTGTCTAGGTCTGTCTTGTCTGGGGTAGGTGTAGGTGTGTCTAGATCTGTCTTGTCTGGGGTAGGTGTAGGTGTGTCTAGATCTGTCTTGTCTGGGGTAGGTGTAGGTGTGTCTAGGTCTGTCTTGTCTGGGGTAGGTGTAGGTGTGTCTAGGTCTGTCTTGTCCGGGGTAGTTGTAGGTGTGTCTAGGTCTGTCTTGTCTTGTCTGGGGTAGGTGTGTCTAGGTCTGTCTTGTCTTGTCTGGGGTAGGTGTAGGTGTGTCTAGGTCTGTCTTGTCTGGGGTAGGTGTGTCTAGGTCTGTCTTGTCTTGTCTGGGGTAGGTGTAGGTGTGTCTAGGTCTGTCTTGTCTTGTCTTGTCTGGGGTAGGTGTGTCTAGATCTGTCTTGTCTGGGGTAGGTGTAGGTGTGTCTAGGTCTGTCTTGTCTTGTCTTGTCTGGGGTAGGTGTGTCTAGATCTGTCTTGTCTGGGGTAGGTGTAGGTGTGTCTAGATCTGTCTTGTCTGGGGTAGGTGTAGGTGTGTCTAGGTCTGTCTTGTCTGGGGTAGGTGTAGGTGTGTCTAGGTCTGTTTTGTCTGGGGTAGGTGTAGGTGTGTCAAGGTCTGTCTGGGGTAGGTGTGTCTAGGTCTGTCTTGTCTTGGGTAGGTGTAGGTGTGTCTAGGTCTGTCTTGTCTTGTCTGGGGTAGGTGTAGGTGTGTCTAGGTCTGTCTCGTCTTGTCTGGGGTAGGTGTGTCTAGGTCTGTCTTGTCTGGGGTAGGTGTAGGTGTGTCTAGATCTGTCTTGTCTGGGGTAGGTGTAGGTGTGTCTAGATCTGTCTTGTCTGGGGTAGGTGTAGGTGTGTCTAGATCTGTCTTGTCTGGGGTAGGTGTAGGTGTGTCTAGGTCTGTCTTGTCTGGGGTAGGTGTAGGTGTGTCTAGGTCTGTCTTGTCCGGGGTAGTTGTAGGTGTGTCTAGGTCTGTCTTGTCTTGTCTTGTCTGGGGTAGGTGTGTCTAGGTCTGTCTTGTCTTGTCTGGGGTAGGTGTAGGTGTGTCTAGGTCTGTCTTGTCTGGGGTAGGTGTGTCTAGGTCTGTCTTGTCTTGTCTGGGGTAGGTGTAGGTGTGTCTAGATCTGTCTTGTCTTGTCTGGGGTAGGTGTAGGTGTGTCTAGATCTGTCTTGTCTTGTCTTGGGTAGGTGTGTCTAGATCTGTCTTGTCTGGGGTAGGTGTAGGTGTGTCTAGGTCTGTCTTGTCTTGTCTGGGGTAGGTGTGTCTAGATCTGTCTTGTCTGGGGTAGGTGTAGGTGTGTCTAGGTCTGTCTTGTCTGGGGTAGGTGTAGGTGTGTCTAGATCTGTCTTGTCTGGGGTAGGTGTAGGTGTGTCTAGATCTGTCTTGTCTGGGGTAGGTGTAGGTGTGTCTAGGTCTGTCTTGTCTGGGGTAGGTGTAGGTGTGTCTAGGTCTGTCTTGTCTGGGGTAGGTGTAGGTGTGTCTAGATCTGTCTTGTCTGGGGTAGGTGTAGGTGTGTCTAGATCTGTCTTGTCTGGGGTAGGTGTAGGTGTGTCTAGGTCTGTCTTGTCTTGTCTTGTCTGGGGTAGGTGTGTCTAGATCTGTCTTGTCTGGGGTAGGTGTAGGTGTGTCTAGGTCTGTCTTGTCTTGTCTTGTCTGGGGTAGGTGTGTCTAGATCTGTCTTGTCTGGGGTAGGTGTAGGTGTGTCTAGATCTGTCTTGTCTGGGGTAGGTGTAGGTGTGTCTAGGTCTGTCTTGTCTTGGGTAGGTGTAGGTGTGTCTAGGTCTGTCTTGTCTGGGGTAGGTGTAGGTGTGTCTAGATCTGTCTTGTCTTGTCTGGGGTAGGTGTAGGTGTGTCTAGATCTGTCTTGTCTGGGGTAGGTGTAGGTGTGTCTAGATCTGTCTTGTCTGGGGTAGGTGTGTCTAGGTCTGTCTTGTCTGGGGTAGGTGTAGGTGTGTCTAGGTCTGTCTTGTCTTGTCTGGGGTAGGTGTGTCTAGATCTGTCTTGTCTGGGGTAGGTGTAGGTGTGTCTAGGTCTGTCTTGTCTGGGGTAGGTGTAGGTGTGTCTAGGTCTGTCTTGTCTTGTCTGGGGTAGGTGTGTCTAGATCTGTCTTGTCTGGGGTAGGTGTAGGTGTGTCTAGGTCTGTCTTGTCTGGGGTAGGTGTAGGTGTGTCTAGGTCTGTCTGGGGTAGGTGTGTCTTGTCTGTTTTATTTAACAAAATAAATTAACAAATAAATTAACAAAATAAATGAACTATCGATTTGATTCATTTGGATGTAACAAATAAAAAAATGCCATTCCATTGTTTAAAAAAAATACATTTCATTAGTCTTACAATGTTTCTTAGGACCTGCCTAAACTAATCAATTATGGATTACTTTCTATGGTGTATATTGACAAGATAAAAATCTGTTCTGCCCCTGAGCAAGGCAGTTAACCCACTGTTCCCCTGAGCAAGGCAGTTAACCCACTGTTCCCCTGAGCAAGGCAGTTAACCCACTGTTCCCCTGAGCAAGGCAGTTAACCCACTGTTCCCCTGAGCAAGGCAGTTAACCCACTGTTCCCCTGAGCAAGGCAGTTAACCCACTGTTCCCCTGAGCAAGGCAGTTAACCCACTGTTCCCCTGAGCAAGGCAGTTAACCCACTGTTCCCCTGAGCAAGGCAGTTAACCCACTGTTCCCCTGAGCACGGCAGTTAACCCAAGGTTCCCCTGAGCACGGCAGTTAACCCACTGTTCCCCTGAACAAGGCAGTTAACCCACTGTTCCCCTGAGCAAGGCAGTTAACCCACTGTTCCCCTGAACAAGGCAGTTAACCCACTGTTCCCCTGAGCAAGGCAGTTAACCCACTGTTCCCCTGAGCAAGGCAGTTAACCCACTGTTCCCCTGAGCAAGGCTAGTTAACCCACTGTTCCCCTGAGCAAGGCAGTTAACCCACTGTTCCCCTGAGCAAGGCAGTTAACCCACTGTTCCCCTGAGCAAGGCTAGTTAACCCACTGTTCCCCTGAGCAAGGCAGTTAACCCACTGTTCCCCTGAGCAAGGCTAGTTAACCCACTGTTCCCCTGAACAAGGCTAGTTAACCCACTGTTCCCCTGAGCAAGGCAGTTAACCCACTGTTCCCCTGAGCAAGGCTAGTTAACCCACTGTTCCCCTGAACAAGGCTAGTTAACCCACTGTTCCCCTGAACAAGGCTAGTTAACCCACTGTTCCCCTGAACAAGGCTAGTTAACCCACTGTTCCCCGAGCGCCGGAGACGTGGATGTCGATTAAGGCAGCTCTCCGCACCTCTCTGATTCAGAAGGGCTTGGGTTAAATGCAGAAGACACTTTTCAGTTGAATGATGTTCAGTTGTACAACTGAATAGGTATCCCACTTTCCTTTCAATGGATTTATTACAATAGATGCCCACCCACATCACAAGAATGTGGTAAAAATGGGCCCGTTTGTTATATAAACATTACCCAATTTGTTTTACAGACAAAATACCATAAATCCTAAGTGAAAGCAGTATTAGTCATAAGGTCAGTGACAGAACCTAAGCAGGGTCGGGCTGGTTAGTGCTTGGATGAGAGGTGACCTGGGAACACCAGGTGCTGAATGCTGAGGTCAAGAACTACAAGACCGTACTGTAAATCAGGAATTATAAACAAAACTTGTCACTTCTATATGTTTATGGCAAAAACAAAATATAAGTTTGTCGTTTCCATTTGCTTTGGCAATGTAAAAGTTTTTTGGGGGGGTTCGTTGGCAAGTTTTTTTTGGGGGGGGGGGTTGTTCGGGCATTTTGTTCCGGAGGCAAGCCAAAGTTTTCAGCCAAAGTCTACGCCTCTTCGTCTGTGATTGGTCAACGGTAGGGATTAATTCAACGAGGGACCACTCACTTTCATGCACATTTTTTTTAATGAGAAATACTACACCTAACGTCTTAGATGTAAAATCGCGACTAGGATCTCTTCGGGGGGGGGGGGAATCTAAATTAATAACAGATTTCTTGAGTTATCTTATATTAATTCTGAGTTTTGAGGAAGTGTATACTGGCTGCGGCGTCTCAAAATGAACACAGTACTATTGCCGCTTTTTTCTCAAGCAAATGTCTCGTAAGGGAGTATGCGGGCACACTCATTTGGTTCGGCTAGCCGAGTTCGGATAGGCGCCAGCCGAACTGAAGCATTTTGACGCCTTGCCTTCACACTGTATGACAGAGCATGTGTGTTACACAACACGGCCATTTTGTCTCTCTATATTAAGAGTGCGTTTCGTGGTGAGAGGGGCAGGAAAAGGTTGATTCACCAGCTTTCCGCTTTCTGTCCCAGGCGAAGCTTGGTAAGGAGGGGGAGAGAAAGTGGGGCGGTGTAGTGTAGTGTCGGGTTTCCTTCCCCCACAGCTGGGGTCAAATGTGTCACCAACCAGCCCCCACCCCTTCATCTCCCCTCATTTCAGAGGCCCAGCATGCAGGAAGTGCTAACCTTGCATAACCTTTAACCCCTCCCTCTTCATTCCCACTTCTCCTTTAGCTGTGAGCCCTCCAAAACGAATCTACCCCAGGAGGCTCCTGTTCTAAAACATTCAGGTCAATTTGTCAATGGCATTTGGCCCAACGCTATTGGCCCGCGCCAATATCTCACAGGGTAGTGGGTGATGTGTGTATCATTTCAATATCAGGTGATTTTATCTGTCATTAAATCGGACTGACCAATCTAACCTACCCTTCATACACAAATAATTACATTTTAACTTTGCAATATCATATTTACTGTTTAAAAAAATATATATATATATATTTGTTGGGGGAAAAACAAGGGTGTTATTGTTAGGTGATTTTGACCAATCAGCAGGCTTCAGTTGTAAACAGAATTAAGCAAAAGATAATACTGATTGTATAGGGCCCTACAACTGAAGCCTGCTGATTGGTCAAAATCACCTAACAATAACACCCCAATAAATATTTAAAAAAATAATAATAAAAAAAACAGTAAATATGATATTGCAAAGTTAAAATGTAATTATTTGTGTATGAAGGGTAGGTTAGATTGGTCAGTCCGATTTAATGACAGATAAAAATCACCTGATATTGAAATGATACACACATCATCCACTACCCTGTAGTTTTTCTGGGGGTTTTCCCCATTAGTTTCTACTCTCAAAATCACACTTTGGGGTTGCCCTTGAAACACAATTGTGCAGCTAGCAAGAAACCGTTGTGTTTGACTGCAGTGTTTTTGTACTGTCAGCGTAGGTCTACAGTGTAGCCTACATGTGAAGGCAGAGTTCGATAAAAAATAAATACAACTCATCATCATATCATTCTGCCTGGTAGGCCTACTTTGCAGTCATCATTTAAATTTAAAAAAAAAAAATGGGTGGGGGGGGGGGGGGGGGGGGGGGGAGTATATTCATTCAACCAAGACTTTGAACCAAACAAACATTTGTAATAACTGGTTTGTATACACATTGTTGCCTTAGGTAACAGTTACTGGTAGATCTAACAACCTAACCTACCGATGTCGCTCTTCTGTGAGCTGATCCGTGCGACAACCAGCTGAGAGCTGCTCGACAGATGATTCCTCTCCAACTAGGCTGTGTGTGCAGCACGCGGACGCTAAATAATCTACATAGTGAACTAACATTAATTATATATCCTAGATTGTAAATAGCAGACCACTGATGTGGATGGTGCACTGGCCCAGTTGGTCTCCAACAACCTCCCTGGCTATCGGTTAGCCCTGTATGACTAAAAGGAGTCAGACAGAATCACCGTCTCCTCTCACTTCCTACCATCTGTGTGTGATTCCGTCTCCTCTCACTTCCTACCATCTCTGTGTGATTCCGTCTCCTCTCACTTCCTACCATCTGTGTGTGATTCCGTCTCCTCTCACTTCCTACCATCTGTGTGTGATTCCGTCTCCTCTCACTTCCTACCATCTGTGTGTGATTCCGTCTCCTCTCACTTCCTACCATCTCTGTGTGATTCCGTCTCCTCTCACTTCCTACCATCTGTGTGTGATTCCGTCTCCTCTCACTTCCTACCATCTGTGTGTGATTCCGTCTCCTCTCACTTCCTACCATCTGTGTGTGATTCCGTCTCCTCTCACTTCCTACCATCTGTGTGTGATTCCGTCTCCTCTCACTTCCTACCATCTGTGTGTGATTCCGTCTCCTCTCACTTCCTACCATCTGTGTGTGATTCCGTCTCCTCTCACTTCCTACCATCTGTGTGTGATTCCGTCTCCTCTCACTTCCTACCATCTGTGTGTGATTCCGTCTCCTCTCACTTCCTACCATCTGTGTGTGATTCCGTCTCCTCTCACTTCCTACCATCTGTGTGTGATTCCGTCTCCTCTCACTTCCTACCATCTCTGTGTGATTCCGTCTCCTCTCACTTCCTACCATCTGTGTGTGATTCCGTCTCCTCTCACTTCCTACCATCTGTGTGTGATTCCGTCTCCTCTCACTTCCTACCATCTGTGTGTGATTCCGTCTCCTCTCACTTCCTACCATCTGTGTGTGATTCCGTCTCCTCTCACTTCCTACCATCTGTGTGTGATTCCGTCTCCTCTCACTTCCTACCATCTGTGTGTGATTCCGTCTCCTCTCACTTCCTACCATCTGTGTGTGATTCCGTCTCCTCTCACTTCCTACCATCTGTGTGTGATTCTGTCTCCTCTCATCCTCCTGCTCTGATGTCTGTTGTGAGGAACTGTGTTTCCTTGTGCACGACTGTGTGTTTCACCTTCATCCTCGGCATTGTTCATTTGAAGCATGTATCATATGTTTTCATCTGAGAGGCAGACATTCTATGATGCTCAGAGTCTCTCTCTCTCTCTCTCTCTCTCTCTCTCTCTCTCTCTCACACACATTTTAAAAAACGTCTCCTTTGTTGCGGAGAAGAAAAGTAGGCCTACTATGCTGCTACACTAAAGTCTTTGTGGCTTTTCCATTTATTAAAAAAGGGTTTTAACTCAGTTTAGTAGGTCTAAACTGTCCTGAAATAACCAAGTCTCTGTCTCTCTTTGGTTGGAGCTCGATTGCGTTGAGACATTGGCGTAAGGTAAATGTGTCTTTTCCATCTGCTAGCCCCGGCCAGCTAGCTGTCTGAATCGCAGTGTCTCCAGCTCACCTAGCTACTCACTAGATCCTATGATCACTCGGCTACACATGCCTCTCCCTAAATGTCAATATGCCTTGTCTACTACTCTCTCCCGCTCGCCTAGCGTAGTAGTGACTACCGAACGTCTCCCTGACTCATCTATTGCTGCTCATTGGAACCTCTGATCACTCGCCTACACAGCTGTTGCCTGCTGGACTGTTCACTAACACAGTACCTCATCTTGTTTATCTGTCGGCCCCAGCGTCAAACTCAGGTCCTGTGTATGTACCTAACTGACCCTCTCTGCCCATTCATCGACATTTACCCGTTGTTGTCTTAGCTCTCCCGATCAACACCTGTGATTGCTTTATGCTTCTCTCTAATGTCAATATGCCTTGTCTACTACTCTTTTGGTGAGTTCTTATTGTCTTATTTCACTGCAGAGCCTTCAGCCCTCCTCAACATGACTTAGCTAGACCTTTTGTCCCCCCCCCCCCCCACACATGCGGTGACCTCACCTGGCTTAAATAGTGCGTCCAGAGATGCAACCTCTCTCATCGTCACTCAATGCCTAGGTTTACCTCCACTGTACTCACATCCTACCATACCCTTGTCTGTGCATTATGTCCTGAATCAATTCTACCACGCCCAGAAATCTGCTCCTTTTATTCTCTGTTCCCAACGCACTAGACGACCAGTTCTTATAGCCTTTAGCCGTACCCTTATCCCACTCCTCCTCCGTTCCTCTGGTGATGTAAAGGTTAACCCAGGCGCTGCATCCCCCAGCTCCACTCCCATTCCCCAGGCGCTCTCATTTGTTGACTTCTGTAACCGTAAAAGCCTTGGTTTCATGCATGTTAACATCAGAAGCCTCCTCTCTAAGTTTGTTTTAGTCACTGCTTTAGCACACTCCACCAACCTTGATGTCCCAACCGTGTCTGAATCCTGGAAGGCCACAAAATATCCTGAAATTTCCATCCCTAACTATAACATTTTCCGACAAGATAGAACTGCCAAAGGAGGTGGAGTTAGCCTGCAGAGTTCTGTATTACTGTCCAGGTCTGTGCCCAAACAATTCGAGCTTCAACTTCTAAAAATCCACCTTTCCAGAAATAAGTATCTCACAGTTGCCACTTGTTATAGACCCCCTTCAGACCCCAGCTCTGCCCTGGACACCATATGTGACTTGATCACCCCCATCTATCTTCAGAGTTTCTACTGTTAGGTGACCTAAACTGGGACATGCTTAACACCCTGGTCATCCTACAATCCAAGCTAGATGCCCTCAACCTCACACAAATTATCAAGGAACCTACCAGGTACAACCCTAAATCCGTAACTATGGGCACCCTCTTAGATATCATCCTGACCAACTTGCCCTCTAAATACACCTCTGCTGTCTTCAACCAGGATCTCAGCGATCACTTCCTCATTGCCTGCATGAGTAATGGGTCTGCGGTCAAACGACCACCCCTCATCACTGTCAAATGCTCCCTAAAACAGATATAGCCTTTGGTTCAACTCAGACTTGACTGCCCTTGACTAGCACAAAAATATCCTGTGGCATTCTGCATTAGCATCGAATAGCCCCCGGATATGCAACTTTTCAGGGAAGTCAGGAACCAATATACTCAAGTCAGTTGGAAAAAGCTAGCCTTAGCCTTCCTAACAGAAATTTGCATCCTGTAGCACTAATTCCAAAAGGTTTTGGGACACTGCAAAGTCCATGGAGAATAAGAGCACCTCCTCCCAGCTGCCCACTGCAATGAGGCTAGGAAACACTGTCACCACCGATAAATTTACAATAATCGATAATTTCAATAAGCGATAATTTCAATAAGCATTTTTCTACGGCTGGCCATGCTTTCCCCCTGGCTACCCCTACCAACATCTCAGCACCCCCTGCAGCAACTTTCCCAAGCACCCCCCGCGTCTCCTTTACCCAAATCCAGACAGCTGATGTTCTGAAAGAGCTGCAAAATCTGGAGCTCTACAAATCAGCTGAGATAGACAATCTTGACCCCCTCTTTCTAAAATTATCCGCTGAAATTGTTGCAACCCCTATTACTAGCCTATTCAACCTCTCTTTCGTATCGTCTGAGATCCCCCCTTTTCAAAGGGGGAGACACTCTAGACCCAAATTGTTTTAGACCTATATCCACCCTGCCCTGCCTTTCTAAAAATGTTTGAAAGCCGCTATGCAATCTGGTTTCTAAGCTGTTCATGGGTGCACCTCAGCCACACCCAAGGTCCTAAATGATATCATAACCGCCTTCGGAAAAAGACAGTACTGTGCAGCCGTCTTCATCGACCGGCTTTCAACTCTGTCAATCACCACATTCTTATCGGCAGACTCAAAAGCCTTGGCTTCTCAAATGACTGCCTCGTCTGGTTCACCAACTACCTTTCAGATAGAGTTCAGTGTATCAAATCGGAGGGCCTGTTGTCCGGACCTCTGGCAGTCTCTATGGGGGTGCCACAGGGTTCAATTCTCGGGCCGACTCTTTTCTCTGTATACATCATTGATGTCGCTCTTGCTGCTGATGCTTCTCTGATCCACCTCTACGCAGACGACACCATTCTGAATACATCTGGCCCTTCTTTGGACACTGTGCTAACAAACCTTCAAAACGAGCATCGACGCCATACAACACTCCTTCCGTGGCCTCCAACTGCTTTTAAATGCTAGTAAAACTAAATGCATGCTCTTCAACCGATTGCTTCCCGCACCTTCCCGCCCATCCAGCATCACTACTCTGGACGGTTCTGAATTAGAATATGTGGACAACTACAAATACCCAGGTGTCTGGTTAGACTGTAAACTCTCCTTCCAGACTCACATTAAACATCTCCAATCCAAAATTAAAACTAGAATCGGCTTCCTATTTCACAACAAAGCATCCTTCCCTCATGCTGCCAAACGGACCATCCTACCAATCCTTGACTTCAGCGATGTCATTTACAAAATAGCCTTCAACACTCCACTCGGAAAACTGGATGTAGTGTATCACAGTGCCATCCGTTTAGTCACTAAAGCCCCATATACTACCCACCACTGCAACCTGTATGCTCTCGTTGGCTGGCCCTCACTACATATTCGTCGCCAAACCCACTGGCTCCAGGTCATCTGTACGTTTTTGCTAGGTAAAGCCCCGCCTTATCTCAGCTCACTGGTCACCATAGCAACACCCAACAGTAGCACGTGCTCCAACAGGTATATTTCACTGGTCATCCCCTGAGCCAACACTTACTTTGGCCGCCTTTCCTTCCAGTTCTCTGCTACCAATGACTGGAACGAATTGCAAAAATCACTGAAACTGGAGTCTTATATCTCGCTCTCTAACTTTAAGCATCAGCTGTCTGAGCAGCTTACAGATCACTGTACCTGTACATAGCCCATCTGTAAATAGCCCATCCAGCTACCTCATCCCCATATTATTACTTACCCTCTTGCTCTTTTGCACCCCAGTATCTCTAATTGCACATCATCATCATCTGCACATCCATCATTCCAGTATAAATACTAAATTCTAATTATTTTGCCACTATAACCTATTTAATGCCTTACCTCCCTACATTTGCACTGTACATAGATTTTTCTATTGTGTTATTGACTGTACATTTGTTTATGTGTAACTCTGTTGTTTTTGTTGCACTGCTTTGTTTTATCTTGACCAGTTATAAGTTAATGGAACACGAGAGAAGCAAGGGAAGAGCGGAGGGAGGGGTTCAGTGCCAGAACAGGAAGTCCTGACTGGGCAAAAGCCATTTCCTGTGTACTGTGCTGTATGTAAGAGGGGCTCGAGGTAGAAGTTGTGCCTTAGGATCAGCTTTCCCAATCCCATCAGGAGGTAAAAGAGGAAACTGACTCTGGATCAGTGCTAAGTGGTAACTTCATCGTAGACCATAAGGGGGCCTTGATGTAGTATTAAAACACAAATCTAGGATCAAATTATCCCAGTGGGGGAGGCTAAAATATCTCATCTTGGATAAGTGGCTAGGGGCAACTTAGGGGAAATCAGTATCATATGGGGAGGTTTTTTGTGAGTGTGATGCACCTTACCTTGATGTCAAAGTTACAGTCGAAGCGCTTGATGAGCACGATGAAGGCGCCAGTGAGGTTGTCCCGGATAGGGGGCGGGTCGATGGGCTCGCAGGCATTTTCAGGCCGTGCACCAATCAGAAAGCCCTGTGGGTGTGACATCACAGTACAGTTAAAGCATCAGTTATTAGGAACATGGTCAACACGACCAAACAGTCAACAAACAGCATGTGTGTGGTGGATTCTGTCCACTAAGTAACTTTACGTTCCAATACCAAAAACTGAAAATTGCCGTGGTGTCCATTTGAATCTTTGCTCTCCTCAACAGAAACATTCGCTGGAAATAAATATTCCCTGGAATCTAAATAAATATTCACTGGAAGATCAAACATCTAAAATTAGGGAGGGAGAGAGAGAACGACAGAGGGAGAGAGAGAACGACAGAGGGAGGGAGAGAGAGAGAGAACGACAGAGGGAGGGAGAGCACTGGGGAGGGAGAGCACCAGAGAGGGGGGAGGGAGGGAGGGAGAGCACCAGAGAGGGGGGAGGGAGAGCACCAGAGAGGGGGGAGGGAGAGCACCAGAGAGGGGGGAGGGAGGGAGGGAGAGCACCAGAGAGGGGGGAGGGAGGGAGGGAGAGCACCAGAGAGGGGGGAGGGAGGGAGGGAGAGCACCAGAGAGGGGGGAGGGAGGGAGGGAGAGCACCAGAGAGGGGGGAGGGAGAGCACCAGAGAGGGGGGAGGGGAGAGCACCAGAGAGGGGGAGGGAGAGCACCAGAGAGGGGGAGGGAGAGCACCAGAGAGGGGGAGGGAGAGCACCAGAAGAGGGGGAGGGAGAGCACCAGAGAGGGGGAGGGAGAGCACCAGAGAGGGGGAGGGAGGGAGGGAGAGCACCAGGGAGGGGGAGGGAGGGAGGGAGAGCACCAGAGAGGGGGAGGGAGGGAGGGAGAGCACCAGAGAGGGGGAGGGAGGGAGGGAGAGCACCAGAGAGGGGGAGGGAGGGAGGGAGAGCACCAGAGAGGGGGAGGGAGGGAGGGAGAGCACCAGAGAGGGGGAGGGAGGGAGAGAGAGCACCAGAGAGGGGGAGGGAGGGAGAGAGAGCACCAGAGAGGGGGAGGGAGGGAGAGAGAGCACCAGAGAGGGGGAGGGAGGGAGAGAGAGCACCAGAGAGGGGGAGGGAGGGAGAGAGAGCACCAGAGAGGGGGAGGGAGGGAGAGAGAGCACCAGAGAGGGGGGAGGGAGGGAGAGCACCAGAGAGGGGGAGGGAGGGAGAGCACCAAGAGAGGGGAGGGGGCAGAGAAAACGAGAGAGGGGGGGAGAGAGGAGGGGTAGAGAGAGAGGGGATAGAGAGAACGAGAGAGGGAAGGGAGAGAGAGGAGGGGTAGAGAGAACGAGAGAGGAGGGGTAGAGAGAACGAGAGAGGGAGGAGGGAGAGAGAGGGGGGTAGAGAGAACGAGAGAGGGGGGAGGGAGAGAGAGGGGGGTAGAGAGAACGGGAGAGGGGGGAGGGAGAGAGAGGGGGGTAGAGAGAACAAGCGAGGGAGAGAAAAAGAGTGAAAGTGAGTTTGGCTGGTAAACTTGGTTTGAGATGGGTAGCCATATTGGCAGTCCTTGGGTTATAATGCTATTTTCAAGGGAATATCGGTGGCAACATTGGCCAAAATGGTAACATCTATAGCCCCAGTGAGTCAGACTCCACAAGGTGTGATCCACAGAGCACTGTGCTGATGGCACCCAGCAGGTCCTGCAGCTCTGGAGTCTCGGATCCGCCTCGGGCATGACTCAGCCTGTCAGAACACAGCTAGAGAGGCAGGCCTAATTTCAGGGCCTGATGCCGTCCAATTACACTGAGGTACTGTTCAAGTGTTTCCATTCAGGGAGAGGTGTTTCTTCAGTGAGTGAAACGTTCATTACATTGCAGACACAAATGTAATGAATAGAGCCGAATGACACAATTCTCTTCTACAAGACAGATAATCATATCTGTTCTGCACATTCTATTTCTATCTGAATATTCTATAATGTTGTGCCCATCTTGAACAAACTGCTGCTCTCCAGTGTTTTGTCCCACTGGCTTCACAGTAACCAGCAGTAGCCAGCCGGCTTCACAGTAACCAGCAGTAGCCAGCCGGCTTCACAGTAACCAGCAGTAGCCAGCCGGCTTCACAGTAACCTCACGCCAGCCGGCTTCACAGTAAGCCGGCTTCACAGTAACCTCACGCCAGCCGGCTTCACAGTAACCTCACGCCAGCCGGCTTCACAGTAACCTCACGCCAGCCGGCTTCACAGTAACCGCACGCCAGCCGGCCTCACAGTATCCTCACGCCAGCCGGCTTCACAGTAACCTCACGCCAGCCGGCTTCACAGTAACCTCACGCCAGCCGGCTTCACAGTAACCTCACGCCAGCCGGCTTCACAGTAACCTCACGCCAGCCGGCTTCACAGTAACCTCACGCCAGCCGGCTTCACAGTAACCTCACGCCAGCCGGCTTCACAGTAACCTCACGCCAGCCGGCTTCACATTTAGACATTATCAAATCAATAAATCTGGTTATCACATTTCCTTGCACTATTAAAGGCTGCAAAATGTAACATAGAAATGTGTTATAGATCTGTAATTCTCATTGAAAAGACAGATCTGTTCTATGTGCGCTATTTCTATGCTTTTCGTTCTTAAGTTTAGTCGAGTCTTTTACTTTCGGCTTTTGTATGTAAATGATCTTTCTCAGCGGTTTAGATGGTACAATGACTCTCAACACTACATACTTGCTTGTTTTGTCACAAACTGAAATTAGATGAACCATTAGAATTTTAGCAACCAGGAAACGGCAGAGCGATTTCTGCATAGCGCTTCTTAAATACAGTGTAACTGCACATCCTATCAGGTGTGAGTGCAGATGGTTGCCCGGGGTGACAGGCTGAGAGAGAGGGTTGTGTCCCAAATTGTTATTTATTTATCTAGGCAAGTCAGTTAAGAACAAAATTCTTATTTACAATGACGGCCTACACCAGCCAAACCCGGACGACGCTGGGACAATTGTGCGCCGCGCTTTGGGACTCCCAATCACGGCTGGTTGTGATACAGCCTGGAACGGAACCGGGGTCTGTAGTGACGCCTCCAGCACTGAGATGCAGTGCCTTAGACTGCTGTTATACAGCCTGGAATGGAACCAGGGTCTGTAGTACTGAGATACAGTCTGGAATGGAACCAGGGTCTGTAGTACTGAGATGCAGTGTCTTAGACCGCTGTGATACAGCCTGGAATGGAACCAGGGTATGTAGTACTGAGATGCAGTGTCTTAGACCGCTGTGATACAGCCTGGAATGGAACCAGGGTCTGTAGTACTGAAATGCAGGGTCTTAGACCGCTGTGATACAGCCTGGAATGGAACCGGGGTCTGTAGTACTGAAATGCAGGGTCTTAGACCGCTGCGCCACTTGGGAGATAAAATGGCACCCACCCTATTCCACATATACACAGAGGCCTATAAGGCCCGGTCAGAAGTAGTACACCATGTCGGCATTAGGGTGCGATCTGGGACGCAGCTGAGCTGTAAATTGCTGTGGGATTGGGTGGGGGTGGGGCCTTGACTCAGCACCAGCTACAGCCAGCGGTGAACGTTTTACTGGAGGAGCTTGAGTTCAGTCTCAGGAGACATGCCAGTGCCTAGAACTTCAAAACAGACCCAGACTTCCTGCATTGCCAGTACCTTTCTCTGTGTGTGTACCTTACACTGCTAAGACTGTGTGTGTGTGTGTGTGTACCTTACACTGCTAAGACTGTGTGTGTGTGTGTGTGTGTGTGTGTGTACACCTTAGACTGCTAAGACTGTGTGTGTGTGTACCTTACACTGCTAAGACTGTGTGTGTGTGTGTGTGTGTGTACCTTACACTGCTAAGACTGTGTGTGTGTGTGTGTGTGTACCTTACACTGCTAAGACTGTGTGTGTGTGTGTGTGTGTACCTTACACTGCTAAGACTGTGTGTGTGTGTGTGTGTACCTTACACTGCTAAGACTGTGTGTGTGTGTGTGTGTGTGTGTACACCTTAGACTGCTAAGACTGTGTGTGTGTGTGTGTGTGTGTGTGTGTGTGTGTGTGTACCTTACACTGCTAAGACTGTGTGTGTGTGTACCTTACACTGCTAAGACTGTGTGTGTGTGTGTGTGTGTGTGTGTGTACCTTACACTGCTAAGACTGTGTGTGTGTGTGTGTACCTGACACTGCTAAGACTGTGTGTGTGTGTGTACACCTTACACTGCTAAGACTGTGTGTGTGTGTGTGTGTGTGTGTACCTTACACTGCTAAGACTGTGTGTGTGTGTGTGTACCTTACACTGCTAAGACTGTGTGTGTGTGTGTGTACCTTACACTGCTAAGACTGTGTGTGTGTGTGTGTGTGTGTGTGTGTGTGTGTGTGTGTGTGTGTGTGTGTACACCTTAGACTGCTAAGACTGTGTGTGTGTGTGTACCTTACACTGCTAAGACTGTGTGTGTGTGTACCTTACACTGCTAAGACTGTGTGTGTGTGTACCTTACACTGCTAAGACTGTGTGTGTGTGTGTGTACCTTACACTGCTAAGACTGTGTGTGTGTGTGTGTGTACCTGACACTGCTAAGACTGTGTGTGTGTGTGTGTGTGTACCTTACACTGCTAAGACTGTGTGTGTGTGTGTGTGTGTACCTTACACTGCTAAGACTGTGTGTGTGTGTGTGTGTGTGTGTGTGTGTGTGTGTGTGTACCTTACACTGCTAAGACTGTGTGTGTGTGTGTGTGTACCTTACACTGCTAAGACTGTGTGTGTGTGTGTGTGTGTACCTTACACTGCTAAGACTGTGTGTGTGTGTGTGTGTGTACACCTTAGACTGCTAAGACTGTGTGTGTGTGTGTGTGTGTGTGTGTGTGTACCTTACACTGCTAAGACTGTGTGTGTGTGTACCTTACACTGCTAAGACTGTGTGTGTGTGTGTGTGTGTGTACCTTACACTGCTAAGACTGTGTGTGTGTGTGTGTACCTGACACTGCTAAGACTGTGTGTGTGTGTGTACACCTTACACTGCTAAGACTGTGTGTGTGTGTGGTGTGTGTGTACCTTACACTGCTAAGACTGTGTGTGTGTGTGTGTACCTTACACTGCTAAGACTGTGTGTGTGTGTGTGTGTGTGTACCTTACACTGCTAAGACTGTGTGTGTGTGTGTACCTTACACTGCTAAGACTGTGTGTGTGTGTGTGTGTACCTTACACTGCTAAGACTGTGTGTGTGTGTGTGTACCTTACACTGCTAAGACTGTGTGTGTGTGTGTGTGTACCTTACACTGCTAAGACTGTGTGTGTGTGTGTGTGTGTGTGTGTGTGTGTGTGTGTGTACACCTTACACTGCTAAGACTGTGTGTGTGTGTACCTTACACTGCTAAGACTGTGTGTGTGTGTGTGTACCTTACACTGCTAAGACTGTGTGTGTGTGTGTGTGTACCTGACACTGCTAAGACTGTGTGTGTGTGTGTGTGTACCTTACACTGCTAAGACTGTGTGTGTGTGTGTGTGTGTGTGTACCTTACACTGCTAAGACTGTGTGTGTGTGTGTGTGTGTGTGTGTGTGTGTGTGTGTGTGTGTGTGTGTGTGTGTGTGTGTGTGTGTGTGTGTGTGTGTGTGTGTGTGTGTGTGTGTTCTGAATGGCAGCGACACAGCTCTTACAAGCTGCCACATTGAGGTCAATCTCTCCAAATAAAAAAGGATGATCAATGAAAGAGTCAAACGTATAAAAACATCAACTTCCCCAGAGGATGGACAGCAACTCTTATGTACAGGTAAGTGTCCAAATGAAAAGGTAACACCAACATAGTGTCTTTATAGGGGCGTTGGGTCACCACCAGCCAACCAGAACAGTTTCAATGCACCTTGGCATAGATTCTACAAGTGTCTGGAACTCTATTGAAGAACTCATAGAGTGTCTGGAACTCTATTGAAGAACTCATAGAGTGTCTGGAACTCTATTGAAGAACTCATAGAGTGTCTGGAACTCTATTGAAGAACTCATAGAGTGTCTGGAACTCTATTGTAGGGATGCGACATCATTTGGTGTTTTTGTTGAAGGTGGTGGAAAACGCTGTCTCAGGTGCCTCTCCAGAATATCCCATTAGTGTTCAATTGGGTTGAGATCCGGTGATCTGGTACACCCTTTAAAACCTCCTTCGGTTCTCTGAGACTCCTCCTTCAAAGTCAAAGATCTTTTATTCTAGCCAAAATAAAATGGGCAACTGGGCATTTTTATACATGTAAGTATGATGAGCTATTTAATTGCTTAATTAACTCAGGAACCATACCGGTGTGGAAGCAACTTCCTTTCAATATGCTTTGAATCAATCCTTAACTCAAGTGTTTCCTCTGATGTTGTCAGTCACTCCAAAAGCTCGTCCCATTCTTGATTTGATACAAAGAGGTAGTGAAGAACTGGCAATGGAAGCCGATACATGGTCTACTTTATATTGAATCCTGTTTCAAAAAAGGAACACAGACTGTAAATCTCCATGGATACAAAGCCTGCTATGACATCACTGCCTCACATTTTCACCTGGCTCAGAACAAGCTACAATAGCTCCCCCTGTTGGCAATGGACCCACAAAAACACTCAGGAGGAAATGCCTAAACACACCTCTGTACAGAGCACAGTATACTTGAGGGAAAATACAATAAAACAACTGACATTTTTTTAAACGTTATTTTTTTTAAAGTTTAACAACAGATTGTTCTTCCTCCTCCTGCACCGCGGGATTGCCTAGTGGTCGGGAAACCTAGAATCAGACTTGATTCAAATACTATTTGAAAAATACTTGGGAGTGTTTTCTTTGGCCTGACAGATTATGAATATTACAATGTTGAAACTATTTGATCATGTGGTTTAAAATGAAACAAACTCAATCAAGCACAGATTAAGACAGTATTTGAACCCAGGTCTATACCTAATCCCAGTCCGTAAATGTCACTAACGCAGACCCCGTTGATGGATAAGAGGAAAAACAGAGGAATTATTAAATATAGTCTCCAGTTTGTGCAGTTTTAAGCAGATTAAAATGAATGAATCTAAAAAATCAGATTAGTAGAGAAGGTTTCATAGATACACTGCACAAAGAGGAGCCTCTCAACGAATTCAACTGTGCATTGAAAAATGGCTAAACCCCTCAATCTCATATGTTACAATGAAACTACTAAGCACATACACACTAAGCAGATGACATGACAAGGATCTAACATGGAAGGGTATTTGTACACGGCACAAAAAAATGGGAACTAAACCAGCCGAGCCAAACATTTTATCTAGGAAATCAACTAATATCGGCACCCAGAAACATATCAACTTCTCCATTTTAATGTTGATCTGTCACATGAAATAAGGAATCAAGTGGAACATTTTTTACAGCCCATAACTAGGTTGTAAAATTTGATACAGAACAATAAAGTGCTATTTTCTGAATGGGGTCCACGTCCCAAATGGCACCCTATGCTCCTATATAGTGCCCTACTTTTGACCAGGGCCTATGGCATCCAATTCCCTATATAGTGCCCTACTTTTGACCAGGGCCTATGGCACCCAATTCCCTATATAGTGCCCTACTTTTGACCAGGGCCTACTTATTTTCCACCATAATTAGCAAATAAATTCATTAAAAATCCAACAATGTGATTTTCGGGATTTTTTTCTTCTAATTTTGTCTGTCGTAGTTGAAGTGTACCTATGATGAAAATTACAGGCCTCTCTCATCTTTTTAAGTGGGAGAACTTGCACAATTGGTGGCTGACTAAATACTTTTTTGCCCCACTGTATGTATGTATGTATGTATGTGTGTATGTATGTATGTATGTATGTATGTATGTATGTATGTATATATATATATATATATTTAAAAAAATCCTATTTTTTTTTGATATTTTTTTTTGAATTATTATTATAAAATTTAAAAAAAAAAAAATATATATATATATATATATATATATATATATATATATATATATATATATATATATATATATATATATATATATTTATATATATATATATATATTTATATATATATATATATATATATATATTTATATATATATTTATATATATATATATATATATATATATATATTTATATATATATTTATATATATATATATATATATATATATATATTTATATATATATTTATATATATATATATATATATTTATATATATATATATATATATTTTATATATATATATATATATATAAATATATATATATATATATATATATATATATATATATTTATATATATATATATATATTTATATATATATATATATATATATTTATATATATTTTTTTATATAAAAATAGATATAAAATATATATATATAAAAATACATATACACATATATATATAAATATATATAAAATATTGTAAAAAAGAAAAGAAAAAAGGGTGTGTATATATATATATACACACACACACAAAAACTTTGTTTTTCTTTTTTTACAATTGTTAGAATTTTCCTTCCACTTTGACAGAGTATTTTGTGTAGATTGTTGACAAAATCCCACTTTGTAGCACAACAAAATGTGGAAACAGTTAAGGGATGTGAATCCTTTCTGAAGGCCCTGTAGCTGTGTGGACTGGAAATGGGTCAGCATGATCTTTGCCTTGGAAAGATGTGTACATAGCCGCATCCCAACTCCAAAGCCACAGGCCGAATCCAGCTACTGCCCTTCGGCTTCCCAGGCCACTCCCCCTCCTGCATCCCGAGCCAGACATGTGACAGGATATGACACCATATGACACCGTGCTTCATGTCCCTGCTAAAAGCCAGTCACTGTTCCGTGAAGTTCCCCCCCAGGGCAATTATCTGCTGCTTCATCACTAATTGAACAAAGCCCTACCCCAAATAAACTGGGTAGAGACTCGAGACTATTTTTATTATCCTTCCTTAACTAATCACAGATCTGACATGACTTGATAGGAGTAAATCAGCAGTTCCATCACATAGCCTACAGCATTCTAGTCATGTTAGATTAGCGATTAGACTACCCCAAAGTATGGAGGAATAACATATTTCAAAGTAAACAAGGCCTAATCGAAGCATAAACCATCCCAGGTCACGCTGCTATCGATGTTCAGTCTATATTTTGTAAGAAGAGTGGAAGTGAGAGTCCTGTGCTTCGCATGAGGAACACACCATTGCCTACCCGTTGACCAAATGAAAAGAGGAAGGGGTGTGTATTCAGGGGAATTCCTACCGATGTAAATAGAACCAAGCTGACAGACAACAAGTGATTTTTCAACATGATGCATTTCAATTAGAAAGTTCTGTTACATCCTCTTGAACAGACACGAGATTTAGCGGGAAAACCTCTGTTCATGACACACGGTGTTCTTTAAGAGAACATCAGGACTCGGCTACATTTTCCCATCAGTAGGAATGGCTGGCGCACATGCGCTTCGCACACTTTCCTTGTGTGTAAGAGATTAATGTTCCCAGTTGTCCCATTTGGGACACACGGCTAGTCGTACACTGTGCCATTTCGTGGCATGGGAGGGGTGTGGTTCCATTGAAAGAACACCCAGACTGAGGCACACTGGGAAATCAGGGGAGACAAGCAAGCTGGTAAGTGTCTTGTGATTCTGGGACAAACTGCAGGCTCCATTGTAGGATGGAAGGTTTGTTCCATCAGGACTCCAATCCCCTGGGACATGGACGCTGCTGCAGTTCATTCCTAAACATTCTTCTCTCAGTTCCTCCATAGTTCACTGGGGGCGGCAGGGTAGCCTAGTGGTTCGAGCGTTGGACTAGTAACCGGAAGGTTGCAAGTTCAAACCCCTGAGCTGACAAGGTACAAATCTGTCGTTCTGCCCCTGAACAGGCAGTTAACCCACTGTTCCTAGGCCGTCATTGAAAATAAGAATATCTTCTTAACTGACTTGCCTAGTTAAATAAAGGTAAAATAAAAAAAACTGGCCGACTGGAGAGGTGAAAGCAATAAGAGAATAGTAGTGGTGTTCCATAAAGCTACAATCAGCAGTTGAAACAATAACAAAGTTACCTCACCGCCCCTGTTTCAGTAAAAGAGCTGAGGGGTGGTGCTGGAGAAATGTACCCACTCAAATTCATAACCAAGCTATGGATGTAAGGACTGGCCATCCATTATATAAAAATTATAGTTTTAACCATGTTTTGAAGCTATACGAAGTGTTTGTAAACATCGTAAATGTAAACAAACATTGGAGTAAAACTATACTTTAGGTTCTGATAGGAGACAACAGTTGAACTAAGCTCATGAGGCATTTATAAGTTACATTCATCAAGAATCACTGGGTACATATCATTACTTTAAAAAAAGTCCAAATGGACGTATAAACTACAGATTGTACCTTTAAGCACCAAACAGAAGAAATGGGTTCTGGGTCAGTGCACCCGACTGCACAGATAATCACTGGACAGTAGACCGAAACATGGTCGACACGCCACATTTACCAAACAGTTTGTTAACACAGCAGGACAAGTTACTGTCCAAACACTGACAGCATGCCACCGGTACAACTGCAACCGTCACAGGCCGACCTGCCGAAGCCAAATGGCAGCCGAACTAACATGTATGAGACCATATTGTTTTTACAAGATGGAACACTAATGGAACAAGATGTCAAAAGTGAGACGATGAGCCCTAGGGTGTGGGCTGCCACGCCTGCCTTGCTCAAAGCACCGCAGTGCATCCACACAGACGCTGGCAGAGAGTTCAAACGAGTGGGTGAAGTGGCTTAGCTCCAGCTGGGTGGGGGGGGGGGGTGGTAGAAGTAGAGCTGGGAATTGCCAGGGACCTCACAAAACGATATCACAATACTTCTGTCTGCTGCGGAAGGACGAGCGTTTTAAAATCAGTCATGGAAATAAAAGTGTTCACTGTTTAAAAGGAGTTTTGGCGCATATAACTATCGATTTATCAGAACACATGTTACTTTATTTGTCACATGCTTCGTAAACAACAGGTGAAGACTAAGAGTGAAATACTTATGGGCCCTTCCCAACAACGCAGAGGGATGATTTTTTTTTTTTTAAATCAACAACTGAGCTTGTCTAACCCGTTCACAGGATTGGTTAACTCGAGGTTTCAAGGGTCTCCACCGAGCTAGGTATATCTACTTTTAGTTTTAATGCACCGTATTGCTGGAACAAAATCTATGATGTTCTGGTGCCGTTGAAAGCAATTGAAAGTATTGCTTGGTGACTTATTTGTGGACAAATGTAACGATTTGTTTTATTTGTGCTTGACACAGTCTTCACGACTGTGCTGGTGTGTGTGGACCATGATAGGTTCCTCAGTGATGTGGACACCGAGGAACTTGAAGTTTTGACCCGCTCCACTACAGCCCTGTCGACGTGGATAGGGGCGTACGCACCCCTCCGTTTCCTGTAGTCCACGATCAGCTCCTTTGTCCTGATGATGTTGAGGGAGAAGTTGTCTTGGCACCACACTGCCAGGTCACACTGCCAGGTCCTCTAGGCCAGAGATGGGCAACTTTGTGGGGTGGGGCCTACAAAAAAATCTGAAATCATGAGGGGCTGCAGTTGCTCACGGGTCTGCACCCCACCCCCCATCGTTGTGTCGTCAGCAAACTTAATGACGGTGTTGGAGTGGCCACGCAGTCATGATTGAATAGGGAGTACAGGAGGGGAATAAGCATGAACCCGAGGGTCCCCTGCGATGAGGGTAAGCGTGGCAGATGTTGTAGTTGCGGCCCGTCAGGAAGTGCAGGATCCAGTTGCAGAGGGAGGTGTTCAGTCCCAGGGTTGAATGCTGAACTATCATCAATGAACCGCATTCTCACGTAGGTGTTCCTCTTGTCCAAGTGGGAGAGGGCAGTGTGGGGTGCAAGAGATTGCATCATCTGTGGATCTTTTGGGGCGGTATGCTAATTGGAGTGGGTCCAGGGTGTCTGGGATGATGGTGTTGATGTGAGCCATGACCAGCCTTTCAAAGCATTTCATGGCTACAGATGTGAGTGCTACGGGGCAATAGTCATTTAGACAGGTTACCTTGGCGTTCTTGGGCGCAGGGAATATGGTGCTTGATACATGTAGGTATTACAGACGGTCAGGGAGAGGTTGAACTTGCCAGCTGATCCTAGTTACCCGAGTTAGAGTCCTGGTAATCTGTCTGGCCACGTGGTCTTGTGAATATTAACCTGTTTAAAATGTCTTTCTAACATCTGCTACAGAGAGCGAGATCACACAGTCATCGGGACCAGCTGGTGCGCTCATGCATGGTTCAGTGTTGCTTGCCTCAAAGCGAGCATAGAAGGAATTTAGCTCATATGGTAGGCTCGTGGCTGGGTTTCCCTTTGTAATCCGGCATAGTTTGCAACCCCTGCCACATCCGATGAGCATCAGAGCATCAGATGTTTTGACTGTTTGATGGCTCGTCGGAGGTCGTAGTGGGATTTCTTACAACCGTCCGGATTAGCGTCCCACTCCTTGAAAGCAGCAGCTCTAACCTTTAGCTCAGTGCAGATGTTGCCTGTAATAAATGGCTTCCGGTTAGGATATAAACGTATGGTCACTGTGGGGACCATGTCATCAATGCACTTATTAATAAAGCCGGTGACTGATGTGGTAAACTCCTTACTGTTATCGGATGAGTCACAGAACTTATTCCAGTCTGTACTAGTGTAACGGATGTGAAACGGGACGGTCTAAAGTTATACTGTTACACTAGCGAAAGTGTCCTGTAACTTAGCATCCGCTTCGTCGAACCACTTCTGTATTGAGCGCATCACTGGTACTTCCTGTTTTTGCTTGTAAGCAGAAATCAGGAGTATAGAGTTATGGTCATATTTCGTATGCTTCGTACGAGTGTAGGTGATTGAGTTGAGTTTTTTCGCCTCTAGTTGCACAAGTGACATGCTTGTTAAAATGAGGTAAGACGGAATTCAGTTTCCCTGCATTGAAATCACTGGCCAATAGGAGCGACACCTCTGGATGTACATCTTCTTGTTTTGCTTATGGCCCTATACTGCTCGTTGAGTGCAGGCTTAGTGCCAGCATTGGTTTGTGGTGGTAAATAGACAGCTACAAAAAAATATAGATTAAAAACTCTTGGTAAATAGGACGGCTTATCAGCATATCATGAGGTATTCTCCATCACTAGGGAGGAGAAGTACAGAGGTGAAGTGAGAGACAGTAAATAGGAAAGAGAGAGAAAAAAGGAAATGGATTGCTTGGAGAGAGAGCGAAACAGAAAAAACTATGAAAAAGAGAACGAGAGAGTAGGCCTTTAAATTACTCAGCTTTCATTACCCCGATGCCTTATGTAAGTAAGAATGGCAGGCTGCGCACACAGACGTGACCCCTGCTCTTCGCCAGCCCACCCCCTGTCCCAGCCCACCCCCAGTCCAGCCCACACCCTGTCCCAGCCCACCCCCCCACTCACCCTCCCAGCCCACCCCCCCACTCACCCTACCGTCCTAACCCACCCAGTCCTAGCCCAACCCCCACCTACCGTCCTAAGCCACCCATTCCTAGCCCAACCCCCACCTACGTCCTAAGCCACCCAATCCTAGTCCACCCCCCCACCCACTATCCTAGCCCAACCCCCACCTACCTTCCTAACCCAGGTAGCTGCGAAGAGTGGCACGGGTTACCCCATTACGCCAGCCAGTGCTTTGGCCCATCAGACAACCACCAGGACTTCAGTATGTCCAACCAGGAACGAAGCCCCGAGCTCCAGCCAACCTTGCAGCCCCCAGCATGCTAGTACATCCAGCAGCCGCCAGAGTTGGATCTTAGCCACCCAAACCGATTGCATGACGGGCATCCATTCACATGCCCAGGTCGGCGCCGGAACGAACCCGACCACCGTGGCCACAGCCACACCCAGTCCTATTCAACCTCCAGTCAGCCAAACCGACACCAGTGCTGCAGCCAGACCAGCAACTGCCACGGCCCAAGCCTGCCCCGCGACAGCTACAGAGGCCCAAATTGTTCCAGCACCTGGCCCAGCTCCACTCCGCAACCTGCAGGACCAAATCCACAACCGCCAGTGCCCGAGCCAGCCCCTCAATAGACACTCGAGCAGATACACCAGCTGGTGTCTCTCCTGGACCAGACATCACCAGATTCAACACCGGTGCTAATCCCTACACTACCCTCTGCCCTCCTCGCAGACCTGCTTGGCCTGGATCTGACACCCAAGCAGACTCTACAGCCAGAGTCCCAGTCGGCGTCCAATCTAGCACCTTAGACTTCACCATCTCTCCTGGACCTGCCAGCATCAAAACCAGATCGCAGTTCTGATCTCGATGTCCACTGCCGTTCCGGGGGACCAGTTCAGCACCAACCTGGATCTATCATCCACTCCACCTACTGACGCCTCAGCACCTTACCCAGCTCCACTCCTGAGTCTGTCATCCCGACCTGGAGACCTCCAGCAGCATGGACACGGACTGTCCCCACTCCTGCTGGACGACCCTGCCTCATGGACATCATGATCGCCTTGTCCCTCCATCCATTCCACCGAAGGGTGACCTTGTCCCTCCATCCATTTCACCGAAGGGTGACCGTGTCCCTCACTGCCCACTCCCCCAAAGGGGTGACTACATGGGGATGTGGGACATTCTTCACTACCCAGTGCCCTACAACCACCGGCCTTCAAGGGGAGGCCAAGGGGACAGACACACAGCCACGCTTGCAAAAAAGGACTTTACTGAGGGAACATGTACTACATACATTTTGGGGGTGGCTGTACAAAACCCAATACTTTCTATTATTAAATATTCACTGAACCCCCTCTCTCTCTGGCTACGACATAGAGACAAACTCCAGCTGTGGCAGAGGGTACCGTCCCCCACCTCAGTCTGACTCCCTTGTCCAGTGGCAGAGGCCACTTCACACCTCTGTGTTAGGGAACGCAGTCCGCTGACCTGGTCAGCCAATCACAGGCCCTATCTAATGGGGTAACGCAACCCCATTCCTACCTGCAATTTAGTTGCGAACAAGGGTGCAGAGAGACGACAGGTCAGAAGAACTCTGCAGCACCTCAACACAACTCACCACTGGACCCTTCCTACAAGGACAAGCCTCTTGCCCTGGACTTCCGAAATCACATTTTATTGGTTGCATACACACGTTTAGCAGATGTTATTGCGGATGTAGCAAAGTGCTTGTGTTCCTAGCTCCAACAGTACAGTAACATCTAACAATACACGATACATATTTCTATATACAGTAATATCTAACAATACACACAAATCTAAAAGTAAAATAATGGAATTAAGAAATATAGGAATAAGGTCTAGCATTGTGGGAGTCTGGAGTATAAAATACATTACCGGTCAAAAGTTAGGCCACACCTACTCATTCAAGGGTTCTTCTTACATTTTGGACAATTTTCTACCTTGTAGAATAATAGCGAAGACATCAAAACGATGAAATAACACATATGGAATCATGTAGTAACCAACACAAAGTGGTAAACAAATCAAAGTCAATTTATATTTGAGATTATTCAAAGTAGTCACCCTTTGCCTTGATGACAGCTTTGCACACTCTTGGCATTCTCTTAACCAGCTTCATGAGGTAGTCACCTGGAATGCATTTCAATTAACAGGCGTGCCTTGTTAAAAGTTCATTTGTGGAATTTATTTCCTTCTTAATTAATGCGTTTTGAGCCAATCAATTGTGTTGTGACAACGTAGCGTTGGTATACAGAAGATAGCCCTATTTAGTAAAAGACCAAGACCATATTATGGCAAGAACAGCTAAAATAAGCAAAGAGAAATTACAGCCCATCATTACTTTAAGATATGAAAGTCAGTCAATTCGGAAAATGTCAAGAACTCACCCAGCCTCAGAAATTGCAGCCCAAATAAATGCTTCACAAAGTTTAAGTAACAGATCTCAACATCAACTGTTCAGAGAAGACTGCGTGAAATCAGGACTTCATGGTTGAATTGCTTGGTTGAACCACTATTAAAGTACTCCAATAATAAGAAGAGACTTGCTTGGGCCAAGAAACATGAGCAATGGACATTAGGCCGGTGGAAATGTGTCCTTTTGTCCGCTGAGTCCAAATATGAGATTTGCGCTTTGTAGGACTATCATTTGTCTTTCAACAGGACAATTACCCACCACACCGACAGGATACTCTCAATGGTGCATCCTGAGCCTGAAGAAGCTTTTCACCTTCTACACTGCAGCCCCGTCAATGTGGATGGTCCACGATAAGCTCCTTCCTTTTGTTGACATTGAGGGGATGGATATATTCCTGGCACCACTCTGCCAGGGCCCTCACCTCCTCCCTGTAGGCTGTCTCGTCATTGTTGGTAATCAGGCCTACAGTACCACGGTTGTTGTCTACAAACTTGATGATTGAGTAAACAGGGAGTACATGAGGGGGCTGAGCACCCAACCTTGTGGGGCCCCTGTGTTAAACATCAGCATAGTGGAGGCGGGCGGCCTGTCAGTCCAGGACCCAGTTGCACAGGGCGGGGTTCAGACCCAGTTGCACAGGGCGGGGTTCAGACCCAGGGCCCCGAGCTTAATGATGAACTTGGAGGGTACTTGAATGCTGAGCTGAAGTCAATGAACAGCATTAATACATCGGTAATCCTCTTGTCCAGATGGGTTAGGGCAGTGTGCAGTGCAATGGCGTTTGCATCATCCGAGTTCAGTTACCTTTGCTTTCTTGGGTACAGGAACAATGGTGGACATCTTGAAGCATGTGGGGACAGCAGACTGGAATAGGGAAAGATTGAATATGTCCGTAAACACTCCAGCCAGCTGGTCTGTGCATGCTCTGAGGACGCGGCTAGGGATGCCGTCTGGGCCGACAGCCTTGGCGAGGGTTAACACGATTAAATGTCTTACTCACATCGGCCACGGTGAACGTGAGCTCACAGTTCTCGGCAGTGACCCATATCCGTGGCACGGAAGCAAGACGTCGGTGTCTGTGACGTGGCTGGTTTTCCCTTTAGAATCTGATTGTCTGTAGACCCTGCCACATACGTCTCCTGTCTGAGCCGTTGAACTGCGACTCCACTTTGTCTCTATACTGACGTTTTGTCTGTTTGATTGCCTAACGGAGATCATAACTACACGCTGTATTCCACCATATTCCCAGTCACCTTGCCGTGGTTATAAATGCGGTTGTTTGCTCTTTCAGTTTCGCTAAACGTGTGTTCGTGATTTTATGGTCATTCATGGTCAATTACACCAAAAACCTCCAGTAGTCTATCCTACTTCCTGTTTGTCATGATCGTCGGCGCACCGGGACAGTTGCACCTATATCTAAACTGGCACCTCTATCGGAGTTCACCACCAATTAATGATGCTCTTTTTCAATGGACGTTTCAACAAGAGACTGAAATGAATGATTCAAACATGGACGTTTCAAACAGAGAGGTTAGTGAGAGAGCAAGGCAAGCATAGCGATGGAAAACAAGCTCTTCACTGGGGACGACGACAATGGCCTGGCTTAGAAGTGCAGACATGAGTCAGCCCTGTTGCCAGCTGTGTGTGGGTCAACAATGAGTGGGCACCTCACAACCCATGACCTCATTCTCATTAGAAAGCCATGGTGATCTTGCTGCTACACATTCACAACACAGTGCAGTTTACTGTAGTTCCAGTTTGGCCACTGGACCACAACTGGGCTCACTACTAATCTGCATCCCAAAATGCATCATATTCAGTGCATACACTTTGACCATAGAGAGAAAGAGAAACTGTATATGTCAATAGCAGTAAAAAAAAAAGACAGGGTATATGTAACAGTCGACTTATCGAGTCCTTGTAATGAACTGCAGGGATTTGTAAGCCCGTCATTAAACATTGGCATTTGCCGGAAAGAAAATGACCCTTGTTGTACCCACCTTGAGTCCATCGCTGGGCAGCCGGTACCCAAACCGTGCAGGCAGGTCATCAAAATTACCTGTTTTGTTGTCAAATGTGTACTGAAAGAGAAAAAAAAAGAATACAAATCACATCACGTGGTGTTAAATAAGTAATAGTTCTTCGTCAGTCATTCAGTCATTCAGTCATTCAGTCTGTCTGCGTGTCTATCCTTCAGCCAGTCTCTGTCCGGGTGTCTATCCTTCAGCCCGTCTCTGTCTGAGTGTCTATCCTTCAGCCCGTTTCTGTCTGGGTGTCTATCCTTCAGCCCGTCTCTGTCTGCGTGTCTATCCTTCAGCCCGTCTCTGTCTGGGTGTCTATCCTTCAGCCCGTCTCTGTCTGGGTGTCTATCCTTCAGCCCGTCTCTGTCTGGGTGTCTATCCTTCAGCCCGTCTCTGTCTGGGTGTCTATCCTTCAGCCCGTCTCTGTCTGGGTGTCTATCCTTCAGCCCGTCTCTGTCTGAGTGTCTATCCTTCAGCCCGTCTCTGTCTGAGTGTCTATCCTTCAGCCCGTCTCTGTCTGCGTGTCTATTCTTCAGCCCGTTTCTGTCTGGGTGTCTATCCTTCAGCCAGTCTCTGTCTGGGTGTCTATCCTTCAGCCCGTCTCTGTCTGGGTGTCTATCCTTCAGCCCGTCTCTGTCTGGGTGTCTATCCTTCAGCCCGTCTCTGTCTGGGTGTCTATCCTTCAGCCCGTCTCTGTCTGGGTGTCTATCCTTCAGCCCGTCTCTGTCTGGGTGTCTATCCTTCAGCCCGTCTCTGTCTGGGTGTCTATCCTTCAGCCCGTCTCTGTCTGCGTGTCTATCCTTCAGCCCGTCTCTGTCTGCGTGTCTATCCTTCAGCCCGTCTCTGTCTGAGTGTCTATCCTTCAGCCCGTTTCTGTCTGCGTGTCTATCCTTCAGCCCGTCTCTGTCTGGGTGTCTATCCTTCAGCCCGTCTCTGTCTGGGTGTCTATCCTTCAGCCCGTCTCTGTCTGGGTGTCTATCCTTCAGCCCGTCTCTGTCTGGGTGTCTATCCTTCAGCCCGTCTCTGTCTGGGTGTCTATCCTTCAGCCCGTCTCTGTCTGGGTGTCTATCCTTCAGCCGGTCTCTGTCTGAGTGTCTATCCTTCAGCCCGTCTCTGTCTGGGTGTCTATCCTTCAGCCCGTCTCTGTCTGGGTGTCTATCCTTCAGCCCGTCTCTGTCTGCGTGTCTATCCTTCAGCCCGTCTCTGTCTGGGTGTCTATCCTTCAGCCCGTCTCTGTCTGGGTGTCTATCCTTTAGCCCGTCTCTGTCTGACTCACGGCAGAGATGTCGGCCTCAACGGGCAGCAGGTTGAGGAAGGCGAAGAGCTGCACGGTGAAGATGGTGTAGATCTGTGTGGCAGACAGCATCAGCATCCCAAGGGAGAGCAGCATCTTGCATTCCGCACTGTGCCAGTCAACTGACACACACACGGACAGACTGTCCCAGCACTGGCAGCTCTCACACCTGCAGTGTACGTACACACACACACACACACGATTGTCAATGTCTGTAGGCCTACATCTGCTCCCAGCCTCCCACAGAACAAACACCCCAAAGTTCCCCCGGGACAACTGTAATTATATATGCCACTACGTGAAATCTGGTGTGACCCTGCTCGGTACTGAAATCTGGTGTGACCCTGCTCGGTACTGAAATCTGGTGTGACCCTGCTCGGTTCTGAAACCTGGTGTGACCCTGCTCGGTTCTGAAACCTGGTGTGACCCTGCTCGGTTCTGAAATCTGGTGTGACCCTGCTCGGTTCTGAAATCTGGTGTGACCCTGCTCGGTTCTGAAATCTGGTGTGACCCTGCTCGGTTCTGAAATCTGGTGTGACCCTGCTCGGTTCTGAAATCTGGTGTGACCCTGCTCGGTTCTGAAATCTGGTGTGACCCTGCTCGGTTCTGAAATAAGACAGGCATGAATCAATGACAAATTCACGACTAACACACTTGCACACACACAAGATTGAAGTAGTTAAGCCTACTAGCTTGATAGCAGGGTTGGGGTTAATTCCATTTCAATTCTGGAAGTACAATGAAATTCCATGCAATTGTTTCCATGAGGAACATTTGGAATATTTCTGAATTTACTTTAATTGAACAGTACTGGGGCCACGCCCATGGGATTGACGTGAGGAACATTGAAACGCCCCATATATAAATTGCCTGGCTCCCCACAGGTGCCACTTTGGTTTTAGAAGTGAGGGGGACATGACCCCCAGATCCCCCGTCAGGTTCTCTCCTAGAGTTTTTGGGGTCATCTAAAGCGAACTTCCTGCATTTTTACACAATCCCAACGAGTCGTCTCGATTTAGAACAAAATGTGATTAAGCTTGGAAAGAGATCATTATTAAATATGTTTCAGTGATTAATAAAGACTTTTGATCAATAATAAATATTGTGTTGCACCTTTAACCTTTAACTTTTAAATTTAACCAAGACTAACAAATGAACAACACTTGAAAATACAGACTTTTGATTGTCTTTATTAAGACTTCCTCTATGTCAAATTTCAGCCAAACCGCCCAGCCAGCCCAGGCCACCTGCACGCCCGACCCCCATCAGTCTAGTCAATATACACTGCTCAAAAAAAATAAAGGGAACACTTAAACAACACAATGTAACTCCAAGTCAATCACACTTCTGTGAAATCAAACTGTCCACTTAGGAAGCAACACTGATTGACAATAAAATGTCACATGCTGTTGTGCAAATGGAATAGACAACAGGTGGAAATTCTAGGCAATTAGCAAGACATCCCTCAATAAAGGAGTGGTACTGCAGGTGGTGACCACAGACCACTTCTCAGTTCCTATGCTTCCTGGCTGATGTTTTGGTCACTTTTGAATGCTGGCGGTGCTTTCACTCTAGTGGTAGCATGAGACGGAGTCTACAACCCACACAAGTGGCTCAGGTAGTGCAGCTCATCCAGGATGGCACATCAATGCGAGCTGTGGCAAGAAGGTTTGCTGTGTGTCAGCGTAGTGTCCAGAGCATGGAGGCGCTACCAGGAGAGTACAGTACATCAGGCGACGTGGAGGAGGCCGTAGGAGGGCAACAACCCAGCAGCAGGACCGCTACCTCCGCCTTTGTGCAAGGAGGAGCAGGAGGAACACTGCCAGAGCCCTGCAAAATGACCACCAGCAGGCCACAAATGTGCATGTGTCTGCTCAAACAGTCAGAAACAGACTCCATGAGGGTGGTATGAGGGCCCAACGTCCACAGGTGGGGGTTGTGCTTACAGCCCAACACCGTGCAGGACGTTTGGCATTTGCCAGAGAACACCAAGATTGGCAAATTCGCCACTGGCGCCCTGTGCTCTTCACAGATGAAAGCAGGTTCACACTGAGCACACGTGACAGAGTCTGGAGACGCCGTGGAGAACGTTCTGCTGCCTGCAACATCCTCCAGCATGACCGGTTTGGCGGTGGGTCAGTCATGGTGTGGGGTGGCATTTCTTTGGGGGGCCGCACAGCCCTCCATGTACTTGCCAGAGGTAGCCTGACTGCCATTAGGTACCGAGATGAGATCCTCAGACCCCTTGTGAGACTATATGCTGGTGCGGTTGGCCCTGGGTTCCTCCTAATGCAAGACAATGCTAGACCTCATGTGGCTGGAGTGTGCTATGGACTGGCCTGCCCGTTCCCCAGACCTGAATCCAATTGAGCACATCTGGGACATCATGTCTCGCTCCAGCCACGTTGCACCACAGACTGTCCAGGAGTTGGCGGATGCTTTAGTCCAGGTCTGGGAGGAGATCCCTCAGGAGACCATCCGCCACCTCATCAGGAGCATGCCCAGGCATTGTAGGGAGGTCATATAGGCACGTGGAGGCCACACACTACTGAGCCTCATTTTGACTTGTTTTAAGGACATTACATCAAAGTAGGATCAGCCTGTAGTGTTGTTTTCCACTTTAATTTTGAGTGTGACTCCAAATCCAGACCTCCATGGGTTGATACATTTGATTTCCATTGATAATTTTTGTGTGATTTTGTTGTCAGCACATTCAACTATGTAAATAAAAAAGGATTTAATGAGAATATTTCATTCATTCAGATCTAGGATGTGTTATTTTAGTGTTCCCTTTATTTTTTTGAGCAGTGTATATATCAACTATCTCCCAACACAATTTCCTTCCCAGTTCCCTCCCACCTTACATTCCCAAGGGAAAGGTTTGGAAACGAAAACATTAAAAACACATATCACTTCAAATATACATTACCACACAGAAACAGCCAATCCTCCATATAATGAATCTCAATAGGACTAATAGTACTGTAGAGCTCTTTTTACTTACACACAATATAGCTGGGTCGCCCCGTTCTGCCCCTAGGGGTCCACCACCCTGCAGCGCCCCAACCCAACACTAGAGGTCGACCGATTAATCGGAATGGCCGATTAATTAGGGCCGATTTCAAGTTTTCATAACAATCGGTAATCTGCATTTTTGGACGCCGATTACATTGCACTCCACGAGGAGACTGCGTGGCAGGCTGACGACCTGTTATGCGAGTCCAGCAAGGAGCTAGCTAGCATTAAACTTATCTTATAAAAAACAATCAATCTTAACATATTCACTAGTTAACTACACATGGTTGATGATATTACTAGTTTGTTTATCTAGCTTGTCCTGCATTGCATATAATGCGGTGCCAGTTAATTTATCATTGAATCACAGCCTACTTCGCCAAACGGGTGATGATTTAATAAAAGTGCATTCGCAAAAAAAGCACTGTCGTTGCACCAACGTGTACCTAACCATCAATGCCTTTCTTAAAATCAATACACAAGTATATATTTTTTTAAACCTGCATATTTAGTTAATATTGCCTGCTAACATGAATTTATTTTAACTAGGGAAATTGTGTCACGTCTCCTGCATTCAGTGCAAGCAGAGTCAGGGTAAATGCAGCAGTTTGGGCCGCCTGGCTCGTTGCGAACTGTGTGAAGACCATTTCTTTCTAACAAAGACCGTAAATTAATTTGCCAGAATTGAACATAATTATGACATAACATTGAAGGTTGTGCAATAGAAGAGCAATATTTAGACTTATGGATGCCACCCGTTAGATAAAATACGTAACGGTTCCGTATTTCGCTGAAAGAATAAACGTTTTGTTTTCGAAATGATAGTTTCCGGATTTTTTCCAGACATTTCCAAGCAAACAAAAACAGGGAGAAGGGAGAACCTGTAGATATGGTGAGATAAAAGAACATACTCTTTGCCGGAATTCTGCCAGCCTTCACAAGACCATAACATATGCAAATATGTCCCTATTGTGTTTTACACCTCCAGCAGAGCAATGACATTTCTCAGTGCATGATATTCAGTTTCACTGGCATATAGAACGTTCTATGGATGGTTTTAACCTGCAGTCATTTATGTCTAATATTATGCCTAATATTATAATATGATGTATAATATTATAGGAACATGACTGGGCATTCTAACAGATCTGTATCCATTCATCATCATCATCAATAGCTTCTACCGGGTCTTCCTCACATTTTTGTTTTGTCTCATCGGGAAAAGCCTCTATCAACCCTTGATACAGTTTGGAAATCAACTTGAGGTTTGTCAGACTGCCTTAAAATAGTTTACATCTTTGAAGCTTATTGCTTGTCCAGTGTTTGCTGCACAGAGAGAATAAAAAGTGTTGTATCTTCACAAATTTACCTCAGCTCCGTCAGACCGGTCTTCCTCCGCTGCCTGACCCTGCTGAGACCCCTATCATCATCACAGACTGGTCTTCAATGGTTACCTGACCCTGCTGAGACCCCTATCATCATCACAGACCGATCTTCCCTAGTTACCTGACCCTGCTGAGACCTGTGTCACCATCACAGACTGGTCTTCCCTGGTTACCTGACCCTGCTGAGACCCCTGTCACCGTCACAGACCGATCTTCCCTGGTTACCTGACCCTGCTGAGACCCCTGTCACCATCTGATCCTCATAAGATCAGGCATGACAAAGAATTACCTTGGTGTACATTATATTATCCAAGAAAAGAATCAATGATTCAATAATTTAAATGATTCAATAATTGTTATTCCCAGATCCCAGACCGTAGCTTTAAGCTTCTGTCCTGTAGCTACTGTAGGTCTACCCATCAATTCAAGATGGAACTGTGTCATTCACTGATATTGTTAATATCAGCAAAATTCAGCTGAGCTCTGTAGACTGGTCTTCCCTGGCTGTCTGACCCTGTTGGGACCACTGTCACCATCTGATCCTGCTAAGACATGATGAGTAGTGTTGTGTACTGACAATACACTAGAGGGCTGCATTCCCTTGTGATGCCTGTGAGTCCCGACAGAGATCATTGCAGTGTGGTCGGCATTGTTCGTGCTGCGAACAGTCAGATTAAAATCTTTTTTGTTGTCCCACAGATGATTTGGAAACTTTCTGCTTTGTATGCGTTAGCCTAGCTATTGTATTAAAAGCACATATTTATTCACACGCTCAGAATTCGCTGCTTCAACATCAGTAGCCTTCCTCTCCTAGTTGGGTGTGAGTGTTCAAGTGTCCCCAGTATGTGTGGTCTCATTGAAATAGACTAGGCTGTATACATGGTCGGAGAATCACGTGGCAGTTAACTTAAATATTATTAGCCTGTAGTTTACTACAATGTCTGTAAATAAATAGGCTATTGATAATGGAAAGGAGTAGAGGGCGTTCAACCAATGTGAGTCAAAGTGCACTCAAATGTATTCATTGAAAAGGAAAAAGGCTACAATGGTGCACGAGCGTTGCACATTTTCAATTTCAATAAGTATTGGTTACCAATTTGTCTGTCTCTGCCTGCAAATCGTCCTCCTAAAAAGGTAGGCTATATCCTATAGGTCTATGCAAAACATAGCAAGTGTCACTGTCATCATTCTTGCTGTTCAGTAGCCATACCTGAGAAACCAGGTGCATGTGTGGTCTCATTTAAATAGACTAGGATATAACCTGTGTGGAGAAGCACTGGGTAGTTATCTTTCCAAGGAAATGTACTTCCTAAGTAGTTTACTACATTGCTTAGAAATAAGCCGAAATATTGATCACCCATATTTCTCAGTCTGAAAATCTTCCCACTCCTAAAAAAAAAGGTAAGCTATAAAAACAATAATGTTTGAGAGAAAGAAGGTCTCTCCAGCTCTGCTCTCTTCAATCTACATCTTGCATAGTGACTGATAATAATACAATGTAAGGGCTATGTGAGAATCTCTGGTAATTGAAATGTACTTTTGTGCATATAGGGCGCAAAATTGTTGGGACCATGCGGTGGCGGGTGGGAGTCGTGTTGTTACTGTGTCACAAGACGCAGGCCTCCTAATTGTCCCTAGAATTTCTTAGCAAACAGCTGGAGGCAGGGCTTTCTCCTATAGAGCTCCATTTTTATGGAATGGTCTGCCTACCCATGTGAGAGACGCAAACTCGGTCTCAACCTTTAAGTCTTTACTGAAGACTCATCTCTTCAGTGGGTCATATGATTGAGTGTAGTCTGGCCCAGGAGTGGGAAGGTGAACGGAAAGGCTCTGGAGCAACGAACTGCCCTTGCTGTCTCTGCCTGGCCGGTTCCCCTCTTTCCACTGGGATTCTCTGCCTCTAACCCTATTACAGGGGCTGAGTCACTGGCTTACTAGGGCTCTTTCATACAGTCCCTAGGAGGGGTGCGTCACTTGAGTCACTTGATGTGATCTTCCTGTCTGGGTTGGCGCCCCCTCTTGGGTTGTGCCGTGGCGGAGATCTTTGTGGGCTATACTCGGCCTTGTCTCAGGATGGTAAGTTGGTGGTTGAAGATATCCCTCTAGTGGTGTGGGGGCTGTGCTTTGGCAAAGTGGGTGGGGTTATATCCTTCCTGTTTGGCCCTGTCCGGGGACACAAACTACTGCAGCATAAATACTGGAGGCTGAGACAGGAGGGGTCAGGAGACACTGTGGCCCCATCCAAGGACATGGGGCCACAGTGTCTCCTGACCCCTCCTGTCTCAGCCTCCAGTATTTATGCTGCAGTAGTTTGTGTGTCGGGGGACTATGGTCAGTTTGTTATATCTGGAGTACTTCTCCTGTCCTATCCGTTGTCCTGTGTGAATTTAAGTATGCCCTCTCTAATTCTCTCTTTCTCGGAGGACCTGAGCCCTAGGACCATGCCTCAGGATTACCTGACATGATGACTCCTTGCTGTCCCCAGTCCACCTGGCCGTGCTGCTGCTCCAGTTTCAACTGTTCTGCCTGTGATCATTATTATTTGAACATACTGGTCATTTATGAACATTTGAACATCTTGGCCATGTTCTGTTATAATCTCCACCCGGCACTGCCAGAAGAGGACTGGCCACCCCTCATAGCCTGGTTCCTCTCTAGGTTTCTTCCTAAGTTTTGGCCTTTCTAGGGAGTTTTTCCTAGTCACCGTGCTTCTACACCTGCATTGCTTGCTGTTTGGGGTTTTAGGCTGGGTTTCTGTACAGCACTTTGAGATATCAGCTGATGTACGAAGGGCTATATAAATACATTTGATTTGAGTGAGAAAAGTAAGGAACTAGCTAGGGAAACTGACAGATCAATAACCTTTCATTGCCATACTGACTAATATTATTTATTTTTTAAACTCATATTGCACTGAAAAAACGAAATATCAATCTTCAATCATTTGGCTGATGGTTTCATCATTTGATTCAGGACTAATGTGATTGAGGTAAAAACAATAGCTAACGTTAACCAACTTTTGGTCAGCTCCCTCTCTCTAATCGTACATCAACTTGTGAAGAGCTGGCCTGGCTATGGTAGCTACTAGCTAGTGTAGCTAATTCATTCACCTCAGTCAAGAGGGAAAGAAACATTAGCTAATGTTACATGTCAGTTACAATACTAGCTCAGCACTGTGAACAAACACTAGATCATTTTTTTCCTGTTAAGTTAAACTGCTGTTACCTTGCCAGCTACATCAGTCAGCCAAAGAGTAGCCAGTTTCTGCTCTGCTTGCTTTTACAACTCGGTGAAAGAGCGCAACAAAGACACTGAACTATGCTCAACTCTCCAGTGCTGGTCCAGCCAGCCTTCCAAAAGCTTTGCCTTCACACAGCCTGTCAACCCGCTCTGTGGTGTTTGCGTGGTCCTAAATCCAGCCGGCTGAACACTACAAACAGCATACCCGACTGCTTGGAGGCGACCTCTTGGTCCTAAAGCCCATTGATGCAAATCACATTCCAATGATAAATGCAATATCAGAATGTGGGGGGCAATGACCCCCGTCCCCCCCATCTGCAGTGAAAGTTGCACTCCTGGCTACCCATCCACATCGCTCTGGCCAAACACATTCTGACTGTTCTGATTGGTCCCAGAAAACAACAGTTGGGCCAGAGCCAGCCTACATGATTAAGTGATCAACTTTGAAATTCTGATTGGTTAGATTTGTTAGAGATGATCCAATCGCTGATGAATTTGTTTTGTACAACACCCCTCCTTCTGAAGTCACACAAACGACTTCTTGGATGCCAGACTCAAACAATGTGTTACGATCAATAGAACAGCAGAATTCAAATTCAGTGTGAGTCGTCAAGAAAATATATAAAAGGCTTATCAAGAGTAGAACTACTGCTAGGGCCCTGTGCTTCTCAGTGATGACAGATGCAGACAGAGAGGAAATAACATTAGACTACATCAGATAGCCATACAGCATCACCAAGCGCTATGAATAACACAAAATATCTCCCCAAATATTGAATATTCATTTAAACATGACATGTTGTATGTTTCAAGGTGGCACAGGTGTGTAAAACCACAAATAAACAATTCCAAGTTTCAAGTAGGTAGGCCCTTCCAAAAGTACGAGGACATTTGCTGTGAGATACTTGCTACAGATGTAATGATCTTTGTAAAGTAAAGCCTAAAAGTAGAAGTCATCGTATTAGTTGCAAAAGAAGGATGATGTCAAAGTCATGTGGCAATGTCGTCCCATGTAATGTGCCTACCCAGCAGCATGACTGATAGCGACTTTACCCGCATAGCCTACTTGGATAACAACCTATTCAGTTAGCCAAGCTAACTTCCTAGCTAATATTATTCTTGTCGCAAATCTCCCATCTATCTATCTAGCTAGCTAACTTAATCATAGCCCAATATTGGACTTAAGAGCCTAACGTTACTCCTTAGTCCAAGGACCTTAACAAGACAAAACAGCCAAATACTCCATCTAAACGTGAATCGATTCTCCATTGCGGTACAGTTATAGAAAAATAAATCCCTGTACTTTCATATCACATCAAACATTTCACAAATGCAAAATACACACTTACTGTACACTATTTTAACCGCGTTTAACACAGCAGCCGACAGTATTTTTCATTGACAAGACAACACGTTTGTGGCATATGTCTTCCGTTTACACATACAGTAACTTAGGTGTTTGGAAACGCAGATAGCTAATTAGCACAAGTAGTCCACTCGGTCTCCCGTCTGTTTTCCTGTAAACAAGAGCTGTAACATGGAAATATGGCCATATGGGAACCATAATCCTATAAAAAAAGGCGTGTATCAATATGACCTTTTGTTTTCCACAACCGTACCGCAAGCGATGCGTCGCGGATAACCTCCCCCATACAGAATACGCCTTCGTCCAATGACTATTATGTGTAATGTTGTGGAACTGAGAGTCATGACCACCGGCTAACGTAAACACAGCTGCAAAAGTGGTGAATCGGGTTTTATGATACTAACAATATATGGCGGCTGTAGAGGTGCCAAACCTATTTAGCAAGCTATTACACGTCTTTTAAATATACCCGATGGAGCAAGCTACCATTGTTTGCAAGCTAAATACCATTATTAGGCCAGCTTTGCAACTCCCAAGCTTGATAGCAACATCATAACATGACTCGAGTCTAAACACCAACGTATTTGACGTTGCTAACAGCTAGCTATATCAGCGCTAGCTACAAATGCAAGTTAGCTAGCTAGACAACTAACGTTAGATCGTGGAAAGTTACCTTTGAATCAGACCGAAGTTTCCTCTGGTTTAAAAAATATATATGCGAATAATATAGACATTACAATAAATTGCTATCTATACGTATGATCGCAACAACTTTATTCCTTTACTTTAACATGCCAGTACAACAGAACGTCAACAATAATCCCGAACTAGCCAGCTTCCTCTATCTGCAACCCCCGCCCCGCCTGAGCAGATTGTTGCTGCTGATTGGACGGAAGGAAAATCAATCTTTCCTTTCCGAAACTGTTTCCTGGGGTAAACATAACCACGTGATGCATCATGTATTTACAGTAGAGAAATTATCTCAAATATATAGTCTTTGTACGTGTGGGGTGTGTGACCACATATGCAAAGGTTTAAATTGAGTGGCTGACAGTTTGACTATGAATTCGAGCGCAAGATGTGGGATAATAATAGCGAAGTTTATGGCGGGGCAGTGCTGGCCTGGATCCGCATTTGCTGGCCTGGAATACATTGTTAATAATATATTTTGGAAGGTTTGGTTATTATACCACACAAATATCTGCTTGTTATACTTATGGATAATTCTGAAAGAGAGGTCAAAGAGGTCTCTTTCAGAATTATCCATAAGTATAACCCTGCGAATCATTAGCTGAAAAACAAACAAAAAAGTACCATTGACTGTACTTTTTGGGAAAAGCATCCAGAAAAAGTTTTGCATTCATTTTGGCATTGTCTACGTGTAAAGACATTATTGCAAGGTATTTATAGATTTATAATTGATAATAGTCTTGAATACTTTGGTTTATAATGGGGTAATGTGCTGCTTGGTTTCATTAACTATAATATACAAAAAAATACAAAAACAAGTCTTTAATGTAATTCTAATAATGGGGAAAAAGTAATTAATACATGTAAATTCACTAATAAAGACCCAGTCTTCCTTGTTTTCTGTAAGGCATTCTAGATTATTCTACATTCTTCGAGTAAGAAAGCTGTAAAAACAATAAATACCTGTTTTTTAAAGGCCTTTGAATAATCTGTAATTGGTTGTTTGTTTGGTTGTATAATTCCTGTATGTACACTGGTGTTTTGTGTAACAATGAGAGTACCACAGAGTCATATCCATAAAACCTTTTTTCTCGTAGGGTATTTTAGAAACACTTCAAATAATTGCTTTGTTTCGTGTAGGCTTACCCTGGCGTGACATTTTGAATACCGTCTAAATCTTTCTAGGACAAGGGGACTTTTATCAATATATTCGTCTGTATTTACCCCCTCAAAATGAAATGCTAATTAGCTGCTAATGTGGCTATCATAAAGAACTACAAATGCCGTGATGATCTGGACAAGACTACCGAATCGAGGCAAAGGTAAGAATCTCTGGATTAACGATCTATTGTCAGCTAAATGTAGTAATGAATAAATTGGCTACATTTCTTTATATGGGCAATTGTTAACTGTCTTGTTCAAGTTTTAAATTAACACAGTACCTGTTAGCAAAGGTATCAGCTGGAGATGATGTGCAGCAGCTTGCAGGGATTTGTAGTTTTGTAGTTCTACTTTGATGCTAATTAGCATTTTCCAACCTGAGAGTAAATAGAGCCGAAATATATTGATAAAAGTCACCTTGTCCGAGAGAGATTTACATGGTTAGCAGAACAATACACCAGGGTAAGCCTACACAACACACAGCCCTTATTGTAAGTGCGGCAGGTAACTTAGTGGTTAGAGCGTTGGCCTAGTAACCGGAAGGTTGAAAGATCGAATCCCCGAGCTGACAAGGTCAAAATCTCTCGTTCTGCCCCTGAATGAGGCAATTAACCCACTCTTCCGAGGCAGTTAAACCACTGTTCCTAGACTGTCATTGAAAATAATAATTTGTTCTTAACTGACTTGCCTAGTTAAATAAAGGTTTCTAAAATCTCCTATGGGACAAATGAATGGTGGAAAAGTTATTGGAACCATTTCCATGTTTGACCGCTAGGTTTTATGGGTATTATGACATCTCCACTGTGGGGCTCTATACCTTATGAAAGTCCCACCTACTTCCTGGTGCAAGTCACGTACTGTTTCTGTGATGGGTGTCAAGGTTATATCATACAATTCATGAAAATGGGGTCATTCATATATCTACAATTATATTTGTGGATTCATTTACCTTTACCCAGTGCCTTTGATGAAGGTTTTTGATTACAAAAAAACCTGCAATGAAAGATAGCCTAGGCAGTCGATAGTGAGCGCTAGAGCTGCACTATCATCTTGGATTAATACACTTGTATCCCCTGTGGACCGGCTAGTACATAAATGATTATCCTCCTTAAGTAGCTTTAATCAACAATTTAGGATATTGCACATATTTTTATTTATTTTTATTTAACAAGGCAAGTCAGTTAAGAACAAACTATTATTTTCAATGACGGCCTAGGAACAGTGGGTTAACTGCCTGTTCAGGGGCAGAACGACAGATTTGTACCTTGTCAGCTCGGGGGTTTGAACCTTGCAACCTTCCGGTTACTAGTCCAACGCTCTAACCACTAGGCTACCCTGCTGCCCCTTAACCCACATACTTGGGTTAAGGCGGTGTGCAACATCCTAAATTGTCATAAAAAACTAAAATGATGGTGGAAAATTGTGCTTTATTAAGACAGTACACATATGTTTCCAGGTATTCAGTGGCCTGCATACTAACAAGACATGTCACCCATTGAGCATGTGTGGGATGCTCTGGATCGACATGTATGACAGCTTGATCCAGTTCCCGCCAATGTCCAGCAACTTCGCACAGCCATTGAAGGGGAGTGGGACAGCATTCCACAGGCCACAATCAACAGTGAATGCCTCCCAAGTGGCCCAGTGGTCTAAGACACTGCATCGCAGTGCTAGCTGTGCCACTAGAGATTCTGGGTGCGAGTTCAGGCTCTGTCTCAGTGATCTAAGGCACTGCATCGCAGTGCTAGCGGTGCCACTAGAGATTCTGGGTGCTAGTCCAGGCTCTGTCGCAGCCGGTCGCGACCGGGAGACCCATGTGGCGCCGCACAATTGGCCCAGTGTCGTCCGGGTTCAGGGGAGGGTTTGGCTGGCCAGATGTCCTTGTCTCATCGCGCTCCAGCGAGTCTTGTCTCATTGCTGCAACTCCCGTACGGACTCCGGAGAGGCAAAGATCGAGAGCCATGCGTCCTCCGAAACACAACCCAACCAAGCCGCACTGCTTCCTGACACAATGCCCACTTAACCCGGAAGCCAGCCACACCAATGTGTCAGAGGAAACATCGTGCACCTGGCAACCGTGTCAGCATGCATTGCGCCTGGCTGGCCAAACCCTCCTCTAACCCGGACGACATTGGGCAAATTGTGCGCCGCTTCAAGGGTCTCCTGGTTGCGGCCGGCTGCAACAAAGCCCGGGATTGAACCTGGGTCTGTAGTGACGCCTCAAGCACTGCGATGCAGTGCATTAAACCTCTGCGCCACTCAGGAGGCCTAATTTAAGAGTTTTGAACAAATACATTTCTTTAAAAATGAAGGAGAAGCAAGAGAGAGAGGGAGAGAGAGAGAGAATCCATAGTAAAAAAAAATTGCGAATGCAGCTAGCTAGTTTAGCCTACTCAAACACCTGGCTCAAACAGAGAGGGATGCTATGTTAGCTAGCTAGCTTGGAACTCCAACACTGGAACTCTTCCAAGTGAAGTCAAGCTTTTGGTTGTATTAATTTATTGCAACCGGGGCCCGCCGGTGTAACTGCTAAACTGCTTGTTGACTATACACTGTACTGCATGATTGTAGAGGGTTTACTAACGCGTTAGTTCTAGTAGCTACTGTATGTTGATTATGTCGTTAGCTAATATGGTGACAACGATGTAGACTGTGTGTAGTGGTTATAATATGAATGTTTGGCTTGGAAAGGTTTGTTCACCTGGTCACAGACAGCTGATGTGTTGTACACTGAAGTTCACAAGCGAAGGGAAAAGGTGAGAGGAGGAGAGTGTGTAGTTGCGAGAAGGAATTATACAATGAGCAAAATGATCATGCTGTTTGTATGTGGCTGCTATGACAGTGAACTGTGTTTGCGTGTGATCAGGGGTGTATCCATTCCGCCAATTCTGTTGAAAAACATTTCTTAAACGGAAGCAAACAGAACCAAACGGGGATAAACATACCTGAATTTGTCCAGTAGAAACTCTCGTTTGCACCTATATCAGCTAGATGCAGGCAAGAGTATCCAAGGCAGCATTGAATCTGTCACTGTCAATCTGTCATTCTCTCGACCTATGCACTTACGTTGTAAACTTCCATTCATTGGCTAGGTTGTAGCAACCTCATGATGAGATATAAGGAAAATAAGAGCATTGTGTATTAGCCTAAACTTAGCGTTGTTACATTGAGCTGGGTGAATGGAATATGAATGATATACGGTATACTGTAATAGACTGTATACTGTAATGGAAATAAGGCCATGCTCATAGTAAAAATAATCGTCCTCCCTCATCTTAAATGTCACCGACTGCCACTGGTGTGGGGACTATTATTGATGGCATAAGTAGCTGATTGCTGACCTACACTCTTTTGAGGGTATGACTACCCTCGCATTGATCAATTCCCCCACCTACATTCAAAGGTCTTGGGTGAAACCAACCATTATTGATTGAAGAGCTAGGAGCGACAACTGTTTTGCCTTTGTGTGATAGAATCCTGCTCAGCTCCCAGCACTCAGAGACAGATAGTTATTTTAAAAGGTCACATGCAAATTAGTTGAGTCCTCTGTAAAACTTTACAACGCAATTGTAAAAGTCTACCAAACAATCATGTGACGGTAACGGAAATTCCTTTGGCAAGCAATCACATCTTTCAGTTAGGCAACAACACTTCTTTCAGTTAGGCAGCAACACATCTTTCAGTTTGGCAGCAACACATCTTTCAGTTAGACAGCAACACATCTTTCAGTTAGACAGCAACACATCTTTCAGTTAGACAGCAACACATCTTTCAGTTAGGAAGCAACACATCTTTCAGTTAGGCAGCAACACATCTTTCAGTTAGGCAGCAACACTTCTTTCAGTTAGGCAGCAACACATCTTTCAGTTAGGCAGCAACACATATTTCAGTTTGGCAGCAACACGTTTTTCAGTTTGGCAGCAACACTACTTTCAGTTAGGCAGCAACACATCTTTCAGTTAGGCAGCAACACATCTTTCAGTTAGGCAGCAACACATCTTTCAGTTAGACAGCAACACATCTTTCAGTTAGACAGCAACACATATTTCAGTTAGGCAGCAACACATCTTTCAGTTAGACAGCAACACATATTTCAGTTTGGCAGAAAAACAGATTTCAGTTAGACAGCAACACTTCTTTCAGTTAGGCAAAAAAACATATTTCAGTTTGGCAGCAACACGTTTTTCAGTTTGGCAGCAACACTTCTTTCAGTTAGACAGCAACACATATTTCAGTTTGGCAGCAACACATCTTTCAGTTAGACAGCAAAACATCTTTCAATTAGACAGCAACACATCTTTCAGTTAGACAGCAACACTTCTTTCAGTTAGACAGCAACACTTCTTTCAGTTAGGAAGCAACACATCTTTCAGTTAGGCAGCAACACATCTTTCAGTTTGGCAGCAACACATCTTTCAGTTAGGCAGCAACACTTCTTTCAGTTAGGCAGCAACACATCTTTCAGTTAGGCAGCAACACATATTTCAGTTTGGCAGCAACACGTTTTTCAGTTTGGCAGCAACACTTCTTTCAGTTAGGCAGCAACACATATTTCAGTTTGGCAGCAACACGTTTTTCAGTTTGGCAGCAACACATCTTTCAGTTAGGCAGCAACACATCTTTCAGTTTGGCAGCAACACATCTTTCAGTTAGGCAGCAACACATCTTTCAGTTTGGCAGCAACACATCTTTCAGTTAGGCAGCAACACATCTTTCAGTTAGGCAGCATACTGCATTGTAGATTTTCTGAATGGCATGGAGATGATCAATGTTGGTATATTTATGATCTGCATTTGGTCCTAACAAAATGACTTATTGGAGTCCCCCAAAATCTTTATTTACTTTTACCACATGAAAAGGGCCTTTGGATTGTTCTACCATTGAATGATGAACATTTTTTCTGCAAGTGTCTTCTCTTTTTTTTTTTTTTACAGTTATTTGTCTAGTGGTTTTACTGAGCTCTATTGAACCAGCCACACTGTTCTAACATGAAAGCAAACCCAGACTGGAGCCCAGTTGTAGACAGACCATTCATTATTTTGTGTGTCTTCGCCCCACTTTTCTCTCCATGTTCACCATTGAATCTTGTGAACTGAAAAGAAGAAAAAAACAATCTCTAATCATTGTTCTATTTGCTGCCTATGTTACCATAGGAACCAAACACAACTCATCCAGATGACCTCTAAATAGAGCAAAGCAGTCCCACCCACAACCATGAAATCCTCAATGGTCTTCTTTAACTCATTGTTACCTCAAGAAAGAGAGTTTTTCTGAATAAGAGGATGCTGCGTCTAACTAAATGCTTAAAAGAAGCTCATTTGAGAAAACAACGTGTATAGAAGCTAAACCTACACAATGGAAGTACGGCAGACCTGTGCACAACATTTTTGTCATTTATAGTTTATTTGAAAATACCAACTTTTCAAATATTAGAGGTTGTTGAATGTAGAAAATCAATTAAAGGCAATTATTTCCTTTTGATATTCAAAAGGCAGGTAGCCTAGTGGTTAGAGGGGGGGGGGGGGGCAGGTAGCCTAGTGGTTAGAGGGGGGAGGCAGGTAGCCTAGTGGTTAGTGGGGGGGGCAGGTAGCCTAGTGGTTAGAGGGCGGAGGCAGGTAGCCTAGTGGTTAGAGGGGGGAGGCAGGTAGCCTAGTGGTTAGAGGGGGGAGGCAGGTAGCCTAGTGGTTAGAGGGGGGAGGCAGGTAGCCTAGTGGTTAGAGGGGGGAGGCAGGTAGCCTAGTGGTTAGAGTTTTAGGCCAGTAACTGAAAGGATGCTGGTTCGAATACGCGAGCCGACAATGTAAAAAATCCGTCGATTTGTCCTTGTGCAAGGCACTTAACCCTAATTTGCTCCAGGGGCACCGTGTAAAACAACACATTTCACTGCACCTATCCGGTGTACGTGACAATATCTTATTTGTTACATGTGATTACGACAATAGCAACATTGTTGTTACATAGGACTTCAGAAATTGATTTATAATTATTATACAAATGGAATAAGGAAAAATCGTGTACAGTAGTTACAAAAGCTCTCAGCTCATTGCTATGCAAATATAAAAGCAATCATTTGACAACATGGTAATAAAATGACCATTACACAGGCACAATTACAGTTTATTGTTAAGTTACTGAGAATGCTAACAGTAACACAATCTGACTGTTAGGGGTCTTAAAGGAACAAAATATAAAAAACATGTCTAAAAAACTGCCTTCTTAATGAAGTCAACTATAGGCAACGTAGGTGGAAAATCACGATGATTTGTATGCTGAATAAATGATATCTTTAAAATAGCATAGTTTGTCTTTGAAACAAGATTAAACGAGCTGAAAATAGCATAGTTTGTCTTTGGAACAAGACGAAACGAGATGAAAATAGCATAGTTTGTCTTTGAAACAAGATTAAACGAGCTGAAAATAGCATAGTTTGTCTTTGGAACAAGACGAAACGAGATGAAAATAGCATAGTTTGTCTTTGGAACAAGATGAAACAAGATGAAAATAGCATAGTTTGTCTGAAAACGAGTCACATAGTCTTCCCCACATGGAAGTTTCTTGTCTGTGTTGGTAGATATCTGGCTTCTCCAGAATCATAAAAACTCATTGACTTCTGCGCATTGTTTCCGTAACGTTATCAACTAATCCATCTATAGCACCAAACTGGAATTGAAGTCATCACACAAGGCTGGTGTATCAATGTTGCACTGTGGTGTGATCTGGTTGTATGAATGGAGATATCTAGTAGGTGCGACTTTGTTATGGACCTTCCTTGGGGTGTGTGTGAGTGAATCATGTGTTCATGTGAATAATCCGAATGATATGTTTTATAGCCCGACTGTAGTCACCTGCTCTGATGTGAATAATCTAAAGGATGTGTTTTAACACCAGACAATGTATCTATATGCAGTGGTGGAAAATGTACCCAATTGTCATAATTGAGTAAAAGTAAAGATACCTTAATAGAAAATGACACAAGTAAAAGTCACTCAGTAAAATACTACTTGTTATATACTATATAAATATACTTGTTCCATGTTTACTAAGTAAAAGTATTTGGTTTTAAATATACTTAAGTATCAAAACTATATGTAATTGCTAAAATATACTTAAGTATCAAAAGTAAAGGTATAAATCATTTAAAATTCCTAATATAAATCAAACCAGACGGCACAATTTTCATGTTTTTTAAATATACGGATAGCCGGGGGGAGGGGCACCCCAACACTCATTCACAATCAAAGTGTTTGTGTTTAGTGAGTCCACCAGATCAGAGGCAGTAGGGATGACCAGGGATGTTCTCTGTTTAGTGAGTCCACCAGATCAGAGGCAGTAGGGATGACCAGGGATGTTCTCTGTTTAGTGAGTCCACCAGATCAGAGGCAGTATGGATGACCAGGGATGTTCTCTGTTTAGTGAGTCCACCAGATCAGAGGCAGTAGGGATGACCAGGGATGTTCTCTGTTTAGTGAGTCCTCCAGATCAGAGGCAGTATGGATGACCAGGGATGTTCTCTGTTTAGTGAATCCACCAGATCAGAGGCAGTATGGATGACCAGGGATGTTCTCTGTTTAGTGAGTCCACCAGATCAGAGGCAGTATGGATGACCAGGGATGTTCTCTGTTTAGTGAGTCCACCAGATCAGAGGCAGTAGGGATGACCAGGGATGTTCTCTGTTTAGTGAGTCCTCCAGATCAGAGGCAGTAGGGATGACCAGGGATGTTCTCTGTTTAGTGAGTCCACCAGATCAGAGGCAGTAGGGATGACCAGGGATGTTCTCTGTTTAGTGAGTCCACCAGATCAGAGGCAGTATGGATGACCAGGGATGTTCTCTGTTTAGTGAGTCCACCAGATCAGAGGCAGTATGGATGACCAGGGATGTTCTCTGTTTAGTGAGTCCACCAGATCAGAGGCAGTATGGATGACCAGGGATGTTCTCTGTTTAGTGAGTCCACCAGATCAGAGGCAGTAGGGATGACCAGGGATGTTCTCTGTTTAGTGAGTCCACCAGATCAGAGGCAGTAGGGATGACCAGGGATGTTCTCTGTTTAGTGAGTCCACCAGATCAGAGGCAGTATGGATGACCAGGGATGTTCTCTGTTTAGTGAGTCCACCAGATCAGAGGCAGTATGGATGACCAGGGATGTTCTCTGTTTAGTGAGTCCACCAGATCAGAGGCAGTAGGGATGACCAGGGATGTTCTCTGTTTAGTGAGTCCACCAGATCAGAGGCAGTATGGATGACCAGGGATGTTCTCTGTTTAGTGAGTCCTCCAGATCAGAGGCAGTATGGATGACCAGGGATGTTCTCTGTTTAGTGAGTCCACCAGATCAGAGGCAGTATGGATGACCAGGGATGTTCTCTGTTTAGTGAGTCCACCAGATCAGAGGCAGTATGGATGACCAGGGATGTTCTCTGTTTAGTGAGTCCACCAGATCAGAGGCAGTAGGGATGACCAGGGATGTTCTCTGTTTAGTGAGTCCACCAGATCAGAGACAGTAGGGATGACCAGGGATGTTCTCTGTTTAGTGAGTCCACCAGATCAGAGGCAGTAAGGATGACCAGGGATGTTCTCTGTTTAGTGAGTCCTCCAGATCAGAGGCAGTAGGGATGACCAGGGATTTTCTCTGTTTAGTGAGTCCACCAGATCAGAGGCAGTAGGGATGACCAGGGATGTTCTCTGTTTAGTGAGTCCACCAGATCAGAGGCAGTAGGGATGACCAGGGATGTTCTCTGTTTAGTGAGTCCACCAGATCAGAGGCAGTAAGGATGACCAGGGATGTTCTCTGTTTAGTGAGTCCACCAGATCAGAGGCAGTAGGGATGACCAGGGATGTTCTCTGTTTAGTGAGTCCACCAGATCAGAGGCAGTAGGGATGACCAGGGATGTTCTCTGTTTAGTGAGTCCACCAGATCAGAGGCAGTAAGGATGACCAGGGATGTTCTCTGTTTAGTGAGTCCACCAGATCAGAGGCAGTAGGGATGACCAGGGATGTTCACTGTTTAGTGAGTCCACCAGATCAGAGGCAGTAGGGATGACCAGGGATGTTCACTGTTTAGTGAGTCCACCAGATCAGAGGCAGTAGGGATGACCAGGGATGTTCTCTGTTTAGTGAGTCCACCAGATCAGAGGCAGTAGGGATGACCAGGGATGTTCACTGTTTAGTGAGTCCACCAGATCAGAGGCAGTAGGGATGACCAGGGATGTTCTCTGTTTAGTGAGTCCACCAGATCAGAGGCAGTAGGGATGACCAGGGATGTTCACTGTTTAGTGAGTCCACCAGATCAGAGGCAGTAAGGATGACCAGGGATGTTCTCTGTTTAGTGAGTCCACCAGATCAGAGGCAGTAAGGATGACCAGGGATGTTCACTGTTTAGTGAGTCCACCAGATCAGAGGCAGTAGGGATGACCAGGGATGTTCTCTGTTTAGTGAGTCCACCAGATCAGAGGCAGTAAGGATGACCAGGGATTTTCTCTGTTTAGTGAGTCCACCAGATCAGAGGCAGTAGGGATGACCAGGGATGTTCTCTGTTTAGTGAGTCCACCAGTTCAGAGGCAGTAGGGATGACCAGGGATGCTCACTGTTTAGTGAGTCCACCAGATCAGAGGCAGTATGGATGACCAGGGATGTTCACTGTTTAGTGAGTCCACCAGATCAGAGGCAGTAAGGATGACCAGGGATGTTCTCTGTTTAGTGAGTCCACCAGATCAGAGGCAGTATGGATGACCAGGGATGTTCTCTGTTTAGTGAGTCCACCAGATCAGAGGCAGTATGGATGACCAGGGATGTTCTCTGTTTAGTGAGTCCACCAGATCAGAGGCAGTAGGGATGACCAGGGATGTTCTCTGTTTAGTGAGTCCACCAGATCAGAGACAGTAGGGATGACCAGGGATGTTCTCTGTTTAGTGAGTCCACCAGATCAGAGGCAGTAAGGATGACCAGGGATGTTCTCTGTTTAGTGAGTCCTCCAGATCAGAGGCAGTAGGGATGACCAGGGATGTTCTCTGTTTAGTGAGTCCACCAGATCAGAGGCAGTAAGGATGGCCAGGGATGTTCACTGTTTAGTGAGTCCACCAGATCAGAGGCAGTAGGGATGACCAGGGATGTTCTCTGTTTAGTGAGTCCACCAGATCAGAGGCAGTAAGGATGACCAGGGATCTTCTTTCTTGCTAAGTACGTGAATTTGACAATTTTCCTGTTCTGCTAAGCATTCAAAATGCTACGAGTACTTTTAGGTGTCAGGGAAAATGTCCATCATTTTCTTTAGAAATGTAGTGGAGTAAAAGTAGCTAAAAACACAAATAGTCAAGTGAAGTACAGATACCACAAAAAACGACATAAGTAGTACTGTCATGGATTTCTTCATCTGAACGAGAGGCGGACCAAAGCGCAGCGTGGTTGTTTTGATTCATGTTTTAATAAATCCCTTCACATGAACAAACTAACAAAAACAAGAAATGTGAAAACTCAAAACAGTCCTATCTGGTGCAAACACAGAGACAGGAACACCCACCCAACTCGGACCAAGCGGCGTGGTAAACAGCAGCGACGACAGCAGCAGCTGCAGCAACAACAGCGGCCAGCATCACAGGACTACACAACTTGGGAGGAGATAGACAGGTGGGCGGTCGACCCAGGGAGAGTGCCGGAGCCCGCCTGGGATTCAATGGAGCAGTGCAAGGAGGGTTACAGGAGGATGAGGTTGGCGAAGCCAGCACGGCAGTGCGACAGGTACGAGAGGCAGCCCCAAATATTTTTTTGGGGGGGGCAGACGAGGTGTGGTACTAAGCCAGGTAGCAGACCTGAGCTCACTCCTCGTGCTTATGATAAGCAGCGCATTACTGGTCAGGCACCGTGTTATGCGGTTAAGCGCACGGTGTCGCCAGTGCGTGCCCATAGCCTGGTGCGCTATAGGGCAGCCCCCCGAAAGTGCCATGCGAGTGTGGGCATTGAGCCAGGGCGTATGGTGCCTGCTCAGCGGGTCTGGTCGCCGGTACGCAGTTTTGGTCCAGGTTATCCTGCGCCGGCTCTGCGTGCTGTGTCTCCGGGGCGCTGGGAGGGTGCAGTGCGTCCTCTGCCTGCGCTCCGCTCGTGTCGGGCAAATGTGGGAGTGGAGCCTAAGGGAGAGGTGCGTGTAGTAAGCACTAGATCTCCCGTGCTTACCCACAGCCCGGTTCAACCTGTGCCTGCACTCTGGAGGGTCCGGGCTAGAGTAGTTGTCCAGCCTGGGGAAGTGGTGCCAAGGTTGCGCACCAGAGCTCCAGTGCTCCCCCACAGCCCGGTCCTTCAGGTGCCTCCTCCTAACACCAAGCCTCCTGAAGGTCTCCCCAGCCTGGTGGTTCCTGTGGCAGCCCCACGCACCAGGCTGTCTCTCCGTCTCCTCCCTGCAGGTGGTCCCGCCTGTCCGGAGCTGCTGCCGGAGTCTCCCGCCTGTCCGGCGCCGCTGCCGGAGCCTCCCGCCTGTCCGGAGCCCCCCGCCTGTCCGGCGCTGCTGCCGGAGCCTCCCGCCTGTCCGGCGCCACTGCCGGAGCCTCCCGCCTGTCCGGCGCTGCTGCCGGAGCCTCCCGCCTGTCAGGCGCCACTGCCGGAGCCTCCCGCCTGTCCGGCGCTGCTGCCGGAGCCTCCCGCCTGTCAGGCGCCACTGCCGGAGCCTCCCGCCTGTCCGGCGCTGCTGCCGGAGCCTCCCGCCTGTCCGGAGCCTCCCGCCTGTCCGGCGCTGCTGCCGGAGTCTCCCGCCTGTCCGGCGATGCGGCCGGAGTCTCCCGCCTGTCCGGCGCTGCTGCCGGAGTCTCCCGCCTGTCCGGCGCTGCTGCCGGAGTCTCCCGCCTGTCCGGCGCTGCTGCCGGAGTCTCCCGCCTGTCCGGCGCCGGAGTCTGAGGCGCCAGAGCCCCTCAGCCCAGAGGCGCCAGAGCTTCTGCCCCTCTGTCCAGAGCTTCTGCCCCTCTGTCCAGAGCTTCTGCCCCTCTGTCCCGAGCTGCCCCTCTGTCCAGTGGGGTCATTGAGAGGGGTGGCCATGGTGAGAAAGCCACGGAGGCGGACAATAAGGCGGACTAAGACAATGATGAAGTGGGGTCCGCGTCCTGCGCCAGGGCCGCCACCGCGGACAGACGCCCACCCAGACCCTCCCCTATAGGTCAAGGTTTTGCGGCCGGAGTCCGCACCTTTGGGGGGGGGGTACTGTCACGTTCTGACCTTTATTTCCTTTGTTTTGTATTTATTTAGTATGGTCAGGGCGTGAGTTGGGTGGGCAGTCTATATTTGTTTTTCTATGTTTTGGGGCATTTCTATGTTTTGGCCTAGTATGGTTCTCAATCAGAGGCAGGTGTCATTAGTTGTCTCTGATTGAGAATCATACTTAGGTAGCCTGGGTTGCACTGTTTGTTTGTGGGTGATTGTCTATGTTGCAGCTTCACGGTCGTCATTTGTTTATTGTTTTATATGCAGTGTCAGTACTTTCCTTATTAAAGATTTACCATGGACACTTACCACGCCGCATTTTGGTCCGACTCTCCTTTTCGCCTCTCCTCTTCGGAAGAAGAGGAGGAACACCGTGACAAGTACTTTATAGTCTTTTTTCTTAAGTACTCTACACCCTATTCCCTATGTAATGCACTACTTTGGACCAGGGATCATTCAGGACTATTTCTGTATCATCACATTGCCACATGACCCATAGTTTTATGTTTACTATCTTTGTGCTTATCAGTGGGCAAGTAGACATGTTTACTACCTCTGTGCTTATCAGTGGGCAAGTAGACATGTTTACTATCTCTGTGCTTATCAGTAGGCAAGTAGACATGTTTACTATCTCTGTGCTTATCAGTAGGCAAGTAGACATGTTTACTATCTCTGTGCTTATCAGTAGGCAAGTAGACATGTTTACTATCTCTGTGCTTATCAGTGGGCAAGTAGACATGACTCTTCTATCTATCTATCTGTGTGTGTGTGTGTGTGTGTATGTGTGTGTGTGTGTGTTCGTGTGTGTGTGTGTGTTGTCACTTTCTCTCGTGAACACAACACCATCCGTCATACCCCCCCCCCCCCCCCCCCCCCCCCCCCGCCTCTTCCCCCTTGCAGAGAGGCTTTCTTAGATCCACCAAACGTCCCAGTCTCCCTTCCCTCCCTTCGCTCCCTGGCACTTCCTTAGACACACCAAATGCCACCGTGTCTCCTTTCTCTCCCTGGCCCTCCCCAGAATGGTCTCCTCAGACAAACCCTAGATACAAACTTCAACACGACACACACACTGCACTCTGTGGTTAGAGTGGTGGAGAGGGGCATCTTGCCATGAGGGTCTTCATCGCCTTCGATGGTTCCTGTGAGCCTTTTGACGTCTCTCCTGACCAGACCGTGGGGAGCGTAAAACTGATGGTCAAGGTAATTAAACCTCTAAAAGAGGCCCTTGTTAAGTACTGTAGTTATCTGGTAATATAGCAGTGTTACTCCCCTCTCTCTGTTTGTACAGCTATGGGAAAGGAAGATGATTCTAAGAAGCTATTTGTTCATTTGGCTGGTGTCAAGTAAAGTATGTGACTAGTACTTACAATAGGAGACATGGTTATGTGATGGAGTGATAGTACTTACAATAGGAGACATGGTTATGTGATGGGGTGATAGTACCTACAATAGGAGACATGGTTATGTGATGGGGTGATAGTACTTACAATAGGAGACATGGTTATGTGATGGGGTGATAGTACCTACAGTAGGAGACATGGTTATGTGATGGAGTGATGGTACTTACAATAGGAGACATGGTTATGTGATGGAGTGATAGTACTTACAATAGGAGACATGGTTATGTGATGGGGTGATAGTACCTACAGTAGGAGACATGGTTATGTGATGGGGTGATAGTACTTACAATAGGAGACATGGTTATGTGATGGGGTGATAGTACCTACAGTAGGAGACATGGTTATGTGATGGGGTGATAGTACCTACAGTAGGAGACATGGTTATGTGATGGGGTGATAGTACCTACAGTAGGAGACATGGTTATGTGATGGGGCGATAGTACTTACAGTAGGAGACATGTGATGGGGCGATAGTACTTACAGTAGGAGACATGGTTATGTGATGGGGCGATAGTACCTACAGTAGGAGACATGGTTATGTGATGGGGTGATAGTACCTACAGTAGGAGACATGGTTATGTGATGGGGCGATAGTACTTACAGTAGGAGACATGGTTATGTGATGGGGCGATAGTACTTACAGTAGGAGACATGGTTATGTGATGGGGCGATAGTACCTACAGTAGGAGACATGGTTATGTGATGGGGCGATAGTACTTACAGTAGGAGACGTGATGGGGCGATAGTACTTACAATAGGAGACATGGTTATGTGATGGGGTGATAGTACTTACAATAGGAGACATGGTTATGTGATGGGGTGATAGTACTTACAATAGGAGACACGGTTATGTGATGCGGTGATAGTACTTACAGTAGGAGACATGTGATGCGGTGATAGTACTTACAGTAGGAGACATGTGATGGGGCGATAGTACTTACAGTAGGTGTGGTATATTGGCCATATACCACACCTCCTTGGGCCTTATTTCTTAATTGGACACTTTTACAATTATTGTATGGTAAATATTGACATCTGTCTGGGTGGAACACCCTCCATAATGGGTGTCTGTGTGGGACACCCTCCATTACGGCTCCATCAGTGTTGAGCCCTCTCACTCTGATTGTATGGGACACTCAATTACGGCTCCTTGTGTTTCCAATCTTCTTCCTCTGGCAGGATTACTTCCACGTGCAACTGTCAGACGACAAGCAGGTGAGGCACTTCCTGGAGCTGAGCTATGCTGGTGCCATCCTTCGGGACAGCTGGGTCCTGACAGACGTTGGCATCACCCCTAGCAGTGCCATCTGCTGTCTGCTGAAGGTACCAGCCGAACACCTAGCTGTTTCTACCCGTGCTTGAAAATGCATATCAAAGTGAGCTGGCTATTGCTTGAAACAGCTTCATACTATCATTAACATAAAGTGTTTCAGATATAGTGTGGTGATATATAGTGTGGTGATATATAGTATGGTGATATATAGTATGATGATATATAGTATGATGATATATAGTATGGTTATATATAGTATGGTGATATATATAGCATGGTGATATATAGTGTGGGGATATTTATTTATTTATTTTTATTTTACCTTTATTTAACCAGGTAGGCAAGTTGAGAACAAGTTCTCATTTACAATTGCGACCTGGCCAAGATAAAGCAAAGCAGTTCGACAGATACAACGACACAGAGTTACACATGGAGTAAAAACAAACATACAGTCAATAATGCAGTATAAACAAGTCTATATACAATGTGAGCAAATGAGGTGAGAAGGGAGGTAAAGGCAAAAAAGGCCATGATGGCAAAGTAAATACAATATAGCAAGTAAAATACTGGAATGGTAGTTTTGCAATGGAAGAATGTGCAAAGTAGAAATAAAAATAATGGGGTGCAAAGGAGCAAAATAAATAAATTAATTAAAATTAAATACAGTTGGGAAAGAGGTAGTTGTTTGGCCTAAATTACAGGTGGGCTATGTACAGGTGCAGTAATCTGTGAGCTGCTCTGACAGTTGGTGCTTAAAGCTAGTGAGGGAGATAAGTGTTTCCAGTTTCAGAGATTTTTGTAGTTCGTTCCAGTCATTGGCAGCAGAGAACTGGAAGGAGAGGCGGCCAAAGAAAGAATTGGTTTTGGGGGTGACTAGAGAGATATACCTGCTGGAGCGTGTGCTACAGGTGGGAGATGCTATGGTGACCAGCGAGCTGAGATAAGGGGGGACTTTACCTAGCAGGGTCTTGTAGATGACATGGAGCCAGTGGGTTTGGCGACGAGTATGAAGCGAGGGCCAGCCAACGAGAGCGTACAGGTCGCAATGGTGGGTAGTATATGGGGCTTTGGTGATAAAACGGATTGCACTGTGATAGACTGCATCCAATTTGTTGAGTAGGGTATTGGATATATAGTGTGGTGATATATAGTATGGTGATATATAGTGTGGTGATATATAGTGTGGTGATATATAGTGTGGTGATATATAGTATGGTGATATATAGTGTGGTGACATATAGTATGGTGATATATAGTGTGGTGATATATAGTATGGTGATATATAGTATGGTGATATATATAGTATGGTGATATATAGTATGGTGATATAGAGTGTGGTAATATATAGTATGGTGATATAGTATGGCTATATAGTATGATTAGGTGATTTAGTTAATTCAAACAGGTGCCATTAATACAGGTAACGAGTGGAGGAGCCTCTTAAAGAAGAAGTTTCAGGTCTGTGAGAGCCAGAAATCTTGCTTGTTTGTAGGTGACCAAATACTTATTTTCCACCATAATTTGCAAATAAATTCATAAAAAATCCTACAATGTGATTTTTCTGGATTTTGTTTCTCATTTTGTCTGTCATAGTTGAAGTGTACCTATGATGAAAATTACAAGCCTCTCTCATCTTTTTAAGTGGGAGACCTTGCACAATTGGTGGCTGACTAAATACTTTTTTGCCCCACTGTATAGTATGGTGATATATAGTATGTTGAGGTCACCCTGCTTGAGACTTAAAGTAATATTGACCTTGCTCAACCAAGACCATGGTTATGGTAGAGTGATTGGTTAGTAAGGACACTGCTTTATACCGAGACCATGGTTATGGTAGAGTGATTGGTTAGTAAGAACACTGCTTCGTGAGTGTGAAGTGTTGTTGTACAGAGGTCCCTGGGTACATGTCCAGAGCCAGACAGGGACAGAACTCACTCTGTTCCACAAAGTTCTGTGGAAGATTTGCTAACAGAGGAGAGTGGTTATGTATCTAAGTACACATTTAACCATCAGAATAATGTTTATTTGTGTTCCTTACTTACACATCCCATCATTGACATAGTCAAAGCCAGACCTTCTGTCTGTCTCTCCTTCTCGCTGGTTGACTAGAGTGGAAATCTATAGTATTGTATGGTTGACCTGGGATAGAGCTGAAATGTGGCCCGATGTAGTGTTGCCTTTGTACCAAACACCCTTACAGTCATAAACCTTTTCCCCATGTAATCGCCTCGACCTCAGTCTGGTGTTTGCTAACAGTATCTGAAGAGTCTGTATACCCAGTGGTGTACAGTACAGTAGAGCACAGCAGAGTACAGCAGACTACAGTAGAGCACAGCAGACAGAGTACAGCAGACAGAGTACAGCAGACAGAGTACAGCAGAGTACAGCAGAGTACAGTAGAGTACAGCAGACTACAGCAGAGTACAGCAGAGTACAGCAGAGTACAGTATAGTACAGCAGAGTACAGCAGAGCACAGTAGAGTACAGCAGACAGAATACAGCAGAGTACAGCAGAGTACAGCAGAGTACAGTAGAGTACAGCAGACTACAGCAGAGTACAGCAGAGTACAGCAGAGTACAGTAGAGTACAGCAGACTACAGCAGAGTACAGCAGAGTACAGTAGAGTGCAGGAGAGTACAGCAGAGTACAGTAGAGTACAGTAGAGTACAGCAGAGTACAGTAGAGTACAGTAGAGTACAGTAGAGCACAGCAGAGTACAGTAGAGTACAGTAGAGCACAGCAGAGTACAGCAGAGTACAGTCGAGCACAGCAGAGTACAGCAGACTACAGTAGAGTACAGCAGAGTACAGTAGAGCACAGCAGGCCGTATAGTTGGAGAAGAAGAGGGCCTTTGGGTTCATTGAAATACATATTCATAATATTTCTGTTAACAATTTAATCTGCACCCAGATTAGTCTTCAATTTAATTTTCACCCAGATTAGTGTTCAATTTAATCTGCACCCAGATTAGTGTTCAATGTGATAGAACAAAACTCAGTACAGCACATGAATTAGAAAATGTTGTTACAAGTTTGAGCCACGAGATGGTGGTAGATTCTAAGTTTAATTAGCATGGACCTTTGATTTGTCTCTGGATAGAAATTGCCCTTGGGCACAGATCTAGGATCAGTTTACTCTCACCAAATCCTAACCTTTACCATTAGCAGTAAAAACACAAACCAGACCTAAGATCAGTGCAAAGGAGCCACTTCATCTTACCCCTGTAATTATATATACTGAGTGTACCAAACATTAGAAACACCATCCTAATATTGAGTTGCACCCCGCCTTCTGCCATCAGAACAGCCTCAATTCGTTGGGGCAAGGACTCTACAAGGTGTTTGAAAGCGTTCCCCAGGGATGCTGGCCCATGTTGACTCCAATGCTTCCAACAGTTGTGCCAAGTTGGCTGGATGTTCTTTGGGTGGTGGACCATTCATGATACACACAGGAAACTGTTGAGTGTGAAAACCCCCAGCAGCATTGCAGTTCTTGACACAAACCGGTGCACCTGGCACCTACTACCCCGTTCAAAGGCACTTAAATATTTTGTCTTGCCCATTCACCCTCTGAATGGCACACATACACAATCTATGCCTCAATTGTCTCAAGGCTTAAAAATCCTTCTTTAACCTGTCCGCTCCCCTTCATCTTTTTTACGTGTTATTTCTTACATTGGTACCCCTGGTCATCTTAGGTTTCATTACATACAGTCGAGAAGAACTACTGAACATAAGAGCAGCATCAACTCACCATCAGTACGACCAAGAATATGACTTTCGCGAAGCGGATCCAGTGTTCTGCCTTTCACCCAGGACAACGGAATGGATCCCAGCCGGCGACCCAAAAAAACGACTTCGTAAAAGGGGGAAACGAAGCGGTCTTCTGGTCAGACTCCGGAGAGGGGCACATTGTCCACCACCCCCTAGCATTCTTCTCGCCAATGTCCAGTCTCTTGACAACAAGGTTGATGAAATCCGAGCAAGGGTAGCATTCCAGAGGGACATCAGAGACTGTAACGTTCTTTGCTTCACGGAAACATGGCTCACTGGAGAGACGCTATCGGAGTCGGTGCAGCCAGCTGGTTTCTCCACGCATCGCGCCAACAGAAACAAACATCTTTCTGGTAAGAAGAGGGGCGGGGGCGTATGCTTCATGGTTAACGTGACGTGGTGTGGCCACAACAACATACAGGAACTCAAGTCCTTCTGTTCACCTGATTTAGAATTCCTCACAATCAAATGTCGACCGCATTATCTACCAAGGGAATTATCTTCGATTATAATCACAGCTGTATATATTCCCCCCCAAGCGGACACATCGATGGCTCTGAACAAACTTTATTTGACTCTTTGCAAACTGGAATCCATATATCCGGAGGCTGCATTCATTGTAGCTGGGGATTTTAACAAGGCTAAACAAGACTCCCTAAATTGTATCAGCATATCGATTGCGGAACCAGGGCTGTAAAAACCTTGGATCATTGCTATTCTAACTTCCGCGGCGCATATAAGGCCCTGCCCCGCTCTCCTTTCGGAAAAGCTGACCACGACTCCATTTTGTTGATCCCTGCCTACAGACAGAAACTAAAACAAGAACCTCCCGCGCTGAGGTCTGTTCAACGCTGGTCCGACCAATCTGATTCCACACTCCAAGACTGCTTCCATCACGTGGACTGGGATATGTTTCGTATTGCGTCAGACAACAACATTGATGAATACGCTGATTCGGTGAGGGAGTTCATTAGAACGTGCGTTGAAGATGACGTTCCCATAGCAACGATTAAAACATTCCCAAACCAGAAACCGTGGATTGATGGCAGCATTCGCGTGAAACTGAAAGCGCGAACCACTGCTTTTAATCAGGGCAAGGTGACCGGAAACATGACCGAATACAAACAGTGTAACTATTCCCTCTGCAAGGCAATCAAACAAGCTAAGCGTCAGTAAAGAGACAAAGTAGAATCTCAATTCAACAGCTCAGACACAAGAGGTATGTGGCAGGGTCTACAGTCAATCACGGATTACAAAAAGAAAACCAGCCCCGTCACGGACCAGGATGTCTTGCTCCCAGGCAGACTAAATAACTTTTTTGCCCGCTTTGAGGACAATACAGTGCCACTGACACAGCCCGCAACTAAAACATGCGACTCTCCTTCACTGCAGCCGACGTGAGGAAAACATTTAAACGTGTCAACCCTCGCAAGGCTGCAGGCCCAGACGGCATCCCCAGCCGCGCCCTCAGAGCATGCGCAGACCAGCTGGCTGGTGTGTTTACGGACATATTCAATCAATCCCTATCCCAGTCTGTTGTTCCCACATGCTTCAAGAGGGCCACCATGGTTCCTGTTCCCATGAAAGCTAAGGTAACTGAGCTAAACGACTACCGCCCCGTAGCACTCACTTCCGTCATCATGAAGTGCTTTGAGAGACTAGTCAAGGACCATATCACCTCCACCCTACCTGACACCCTAGACCCACTCCAATTTGCTTACCGCCCAAATAGGTCCACAGATGATGCAATCTCAACCACACTGCACACTGCCCTAACCCATCTGGACAAGAGGAATACCTATGTGAGAATGCTGTTCATCGACTACAGCTCAGCATTAAACACCATAGTGCCCTCCAAGCTCGTCATCAAGCTCGAGACCCTGGGTATCGACCCCGCCCTGTGCAACTGGGTACTGGACTTCCTGACGGGCCGCCCCCAGGTGGTGAGGGTAGGCAACAACATCTCCACCCCGCTGATCCTCAACACTGGGGCCCCACAAGGGTGCGTTCTGAGCCCTCTCCTGTACTCCCTGTTCACCCATGACTGCGTGGCCACGCACGCCTCCAACTCAATCATCAAGTTTGCGGACGACACAACAGTGGTAGGCTTGATTACCAACAACGACGAGACGGCCTACAGGGTGGAGGTGAGGGCCCTCGGAGTGTGGTGTCAGGAAAATAACCTCACACTCAACGTCAACAAAACTAAGGAGATGATTGTGGACTTCAGGAAACAGCAGAGGGAACACCCCCCTATCCACATCAATGGAACATGTAGTGGAAAGGGTAGTAAGTTTTAAGTTCCTCGGCGTACACATCACAGACAAACTGAATTGGTCCACCCACACAGACAGCATCGTGAAGAAGGCGCAGCAGCGCCTCTTCAACCTCAGGAGGCTGAAGAAATTCGGCTTGTCACCAAAAAGCCCTCACAAACTTCTACAGATGCACAATCGAGAGCATCCTGTCGGGCTGTATCATCACCTGGTACGGCAACTGCTCCGCCCACAACCGTAAGGCTCTCCAGAGGGTAGTGAGGTCTGCACAACGCATCACCGGGGGCAAACTACCTGCCCTCCAGGACACCTACACCACCCGATGTCACAGGAAGGCCATAAAGATCATCAAGGACAACAACCACCCGAGCCACTGCCTGTTCACCCCGCTATCATCCAGAAGGCGAGGTCAGTACAGGTGCATCAAAGCTGGGACCGAGAGACTGAAAAACAGCTTCTATCTCAAGGCCATCAGACTGTTAAACAGCCACCACTAACATTGAGTGGCTGCTGCCAACACACTGACTCAACTCCAGCCACTTTAATAATGGGAATTGATGGGAAATGATGTAACATATATCACTAGCCACTTTAAACAATGCTACCTAATATAATGTTTACATACCCTACATTATTCATCTCATATGTATACGTATATACTGTACTCTATATCATCTACTGCATCTTTATGTAATACATGTATCACTAGCCACTTTAACTATGCCACTTTGTTTACATACTCATCTCATATGTATATACTGCACTCAATACCATCTACTGTATCTTGCCTATGCCGCTCTGTACCATCACTCATTCATATATCTTTATGTACATATTCTTTATCCCCTTACACTTGTGTCTATGAGGTAGTAGTTTTGGAATTGTTAGCTAGATTACTTGTTGGTTATTACTGCATTGTCGGAACTAGAAGCACAAGCATTTCGCTACACTCGCATTAACATCTGCTAACCATGTGTATGTGACAAATAAAATTTGATTTGATTTGATTCACCTGGTCAGTCTTTGTCATGGAAAGAACAGGTGTCCATAATGTTTTGTTTACTCGGTGTATAAACACAACATAGGTATTTATGTAAAACAAGTGAATTTACTGTGTGTCCATGGTCTTATACTTCAGCGGGAGCCGGTGGTGCGTGTGTTCAGTGCCGTGACGGGGGAGACCCTCTCAGTCTCGGGCACTGTGTTTCTCCTGAGTACGTCTGTGGCCAGGCTCATGACCCTGGTGTCCCAGCAGTGTGGGCTTCCCGTCAGCTCCTTCAGACTGAGCTCTCCCACCGGCCTGCAACTCTACGACTGCAACCGGCTGCACGACTACGCCATTGACCTGGGTATGGCCTTCCTTGTGCAGTAGATCAATGGTCCTCTGGCTAAACACCTTATGGATGTAACACAGAGACAAATGGACTGTATGGAACACATTCTTGGTTCATGGCAACCAGGAGGACAACCTGCATGTGTCTCTGTCTCCCAGGGGCTACTCTACGGTTGGACACCTGGGATGGGTGGGCGGAGTTCCTCAGAGGCTGCTTCCTGGGACACAGACTGACCGTCCAACGACACCTATCTAGGGAGAGACCTGTGATGAGGTCAGAATACACATCTACACACTGAACTGTATGATAGACTTACTATCAACAGTGATGGTACTGACCCTGTATATAGCTTACAATGATAGTACTGACCCTGTATATAGCTTACAATAATGGTACTGACCCTGTATATAGCTTACAATAATAGTACTGACCCTGTATATAGCTTACAATGATAGTACTGACCCTGTATATAGCTTACAATGATAGTACAGACCCTGTATGTAGCTTACAATGATAGTACTGACCCTGTATATAGCTTACAATGATAGTACTGACCCTGTATGTAGCTTACAATGATAGTACTGACCCTGTATATAGCTTACAATGATAGTACTGACCCTGTATATAGCTTACAATGATGGTACTGACCCTGTATATAGCTTACAATGATAGTACTGACCCTGTATATAGCTTACAATGATAGTACTGACCCTGTATATAGCTTACAATGATAGTACTGACCCTGTATATAGCTTACAATGATGGTACTGACCCTGTATATAGCTTACAATAATAGTACTGACCCTGTATATAGCTTACAATAATAGTACTGACCCTGTATATAGCTTACAATGATAGTACTGACCCTGTATATAGCTTACAATGATAGTACTGACCCTGTATATAGCTTACAATGATGGTACTGACCCTGTATATAGCTTACAATGATAGTACTGACCCTGTATATAGCTTACAATAATAGTACTGACCCTGTATATAGCTTACAATGATAGTACTGACCCTGTATATAGCTTACAATGATAGTACTGACCCTGTATATAGCTTACAATGATAGTACTGACCCTGTATATAGCTTACAATGATAGTACTGACCCTGTATATATCTTACATTGATAGTACTGACCCTGTATATAGCTTACAATGATAGTACTGACCCTGTATATAGCTTACAATGATAGTACTGACCCTGTATATAGCTTACAATGATATGAAAGTTTTTTCCTTCATATGTTTTTTCTCTTACCCTGATATTTAATACTGCATTGTGGGAAAGAGTTTGCAAGTAAGCTTTTTACTGTACTGTTTTATAACCCACTGTATCTTGTGAACTTGACAAAAAAAACTTGAAACGTGTTATAAATACATTGATTCTGTATTATTCCAGGTTCCAGCTCCGGGTGGCACTCTACATCGCTGCTTCTCTGGGCCACCTGGACCTGGCCGGCTGGCTGCTGGAGAGGGGGGTGCGTGTCATTGAACCGGTGGGGGTTCACCCTTACCGTGAGTGGTGCCACCAGACGGCCCACCCCGACGTCGCCAAGTGTCCCGCTGTCGCCTCCATCGAGCGCGGCCAGCTCACCATCCTCAAACTCTTTATCGCCAGCAGCATTCTGACCCTTGCCTGTCGGGATCCCCAGGGTCGTGACCCCCTGAGGATCGCCCTTCAGTACGGCCACAGGGAGTGTGTGCGTCACCTGGCCACCAAGCTGTGCTCTGTGGTGGTCCTCCCAGGTATGGCCCTGCCCATGCGGACATACCTCCAGATAAAGGGCTGGGTGAGGCTGGGGCAGAGGAGGGCAGCATCCAGGCACTGCATGGGCCTCAACAGGGCTCCGTTCAGGACCAGGGTGGGCGACACGGTCCTGGTGGACGGCTTCACCCTCCCCAAGATGTCCTCCAAGCCCAGGAGGAGTGAGGCCAAGGCGGGTATCAGGGTGATGTCCACAGCCTCTCGACGTTTGACCCCCATCAACTGCCCATCTCATGTATCCTGCCCGCTCCGCTCCCTGGCATCCCAGGATAAACCTCTTCAACTACCGAAGCTACACCCTGTGGCCACGAGGGATGAAAGAGAGAAGAAGAGGGGATGTGGAGGGAAGGGATGTGAGGAGGATGAGAGTGGGGATCAGAACAGCAACCAATGGAGGAGCAGAGTCCCGCTCCCGCCCATTTCCAGAGACACCAATCTCAGACCTGTGTTTGCCTCACCAAACTCCGCCCAGATCCTCACCACCTCACTGGAGGCCTTTTCTCTCCACTGCGACCGCACACCCAGAGAAAACGCCATATACTGTTTGGCCTTGGCCAGGTTAGTCCAAGTTTAAATGACAGCTACGGTGAATATGAATATTTCTCTGGAGGTTTCTTATGAAAGGTGTGAATACTGTCAGAAGAAGCCTCCTATAATCAGTGGTGGTGGGGACACATGTAAAAGCTGTTTACACACTTTTATTTTATTTGGTTCAAGCATTTACCCACTTTTTGTGGGTAAATTTCATCACTTCATCACTGCCTATGATATACCCTTATCCTCCCTGAATAGATTTCAGTACAAACAAATCATGAGCCAACCATCATGCTTAGAAGGTACATAGTCAAATCAAATCAACTCAAACTTTATTTGTCACATGCGCTGAATACAACAAGTGTAGATCTTTCCGTGAAATACTTTACTTACAAGCCCTTAACAAACAGTGCAGTTCAAGAAGAGTTAAGAGAATATTTACCCAATAAACTAAAGTAACAAATAATAAAACAGTTGAACTTGTCCGGTGGCCATTTGATTAATTGTTCAGCAGTCTTATGACTTGGGGTTAGAAGCTGTTATTGGTTTACCCTAACAAGTCCTGAAACAAATCATCAGCCAACTATCATGCTTAGAAGGTATATAGTGTCTTATTGGTTCACCCTAACAAGTTGTTTCAGTATGGGGAGAGGATAGAATGTAAGGGCGCTTCATTAATGTATTGAGGCCATTACATATACAGTATTTCACAATGCTAGGACACAGATTTGGTCTCCTAACCTTGTTCTGGTTGATTGACTCTCTAACAGTGCCTTCACACAGAGACCATGGTTGCAGCAGCTGAATGTAGCGCGGACTCTGGCCAGGAGGAGTGCTCAGCACATTGGGTAGACACCAGGATCCTGGTCATTAGGCAGATTAAACATACTGAAACAAGGAGGGACAACCTGGAATTGTCCAAAAAGGAACTCTTATTTGAGTTTTTATTTTTTACAGTGAACAAGATGAGACTTTGGAACGGATGATGCCTGAAACAATGCGGACGACTTAGAATTACGTTCCTTTGGATGAGGCTTATAGATATAGTCAGTACTGTGTTTGATTTGTGTGCAGAAAGTTTACAAAGGCAGGCAGTGGATTCTCAGTCATTCCTATTCTCAAGTAACAAAAAACGTATCATATTTCACTGGCTATTTGTAGTAGCCAAATGTGAATGGAATTATTATTATTCTAGAATCATTCAGTTGACTGAATGTGACTATGTGGTTGTGCTGTATGTGATTGTACTGAATGTGACTATGTGGTTGTGCTGTATGTGATTGTACTGAATGTGACTATGTGGTTGTGCTGTATGTGATTGTACTGAATGTGGTTGTACTGTACGTGATTGTAAGTGTTTGACATGGGTCTAATTGAGGCTCCAACCCCCCCCCCCCCCCCCCCTTTATCCTGCTGCCTTAAAACTCTTTTATTAAGATGTGGATCATTATTGCTCATATGAGTCTGTGCAGTGTCAAAATAATACATACTGTATTTCACAGAGTATTTGACAAACTCTTTATTTACGTTACAAAACTGACAACTACTGTGACGATGTGTTAGCACAGCATGTGTCATCATTCCCCTGCAGTGTGTGGATTTACACAGCAATATAGCAGACAGCTTAAATAGTTTATTTAACCTTTATTTCACTAGACAAGTCAGTTCAGAACAACCTTCTCAACCTTCTTGACAGGTAAGAAACACTTGGTTAGTGTATGTGTCTTATCCAATGGGTTGTCAGGTGAACGTTGAAGATGCTTCTTGGAGGTGATCTAATGATGTCATTGAATCGCTGTCATTGAGTTGCTTACTGGACAAGACAATTATTCACTGAAAATGAAATCTGTCTTTCATTTCACTTATGTTGATACTTGATTGGCTATTTGCTGTCTTTTGAAAATACAAAAATAAATATAACTGTTTTATGAAGCACTTGTAGACATTCATTGTTTTCAAAATCATATTTTCAGCAAAACAGATACATACTTTTACAATATGACATCAAATCAAATAAAAATAAAGTAAGTGATATGTAAATGATTGGCAAAAGGCTCCAACCACCCAAGTCATAGACTGTTCACTCTGCTACCACACGGGAAGCGATACGAGAGCACCAAGTCTGGGACAAAAGGCTCCTTAACAGCTTCTACCCCCAAGCCATTAGACTGCTGAACAGCTTCTACCCCCAAGTCATTAGACTGCTGAACAGCTTCCACCCCCAAGTCATTAGACTGCTGAACAGCTTCTACCCCCAAGTCATTGGACTGCTGAACAGCTTCTACCCCCAAGTCATTAGACTGCTGAACAGCTTCTACCCCCAAGTCATTAGACTGCTGAACAGCTTCTACCCCCAAGTCATTAGACTGCTGAACAGCTTCTACCCCCAAGCCATTAGACTGATGAACAGCTTCTACCCCCAAGTCATTAGAATGCTGAACAGCTTCTACCCCCAAGTCATTAGACTGCTGAACAGCTTCTATCCCCAAGCCATTACACTGCTGAACAGCTTCTACCCCCAAGCCATAAGACTCCTGAACAGCTTCTACCCCCAAGCCATTAGACTGCTGAACAGCTTCCACCCCCAAGTCATTAGACTGCTGAACAGCTTCCACCCCCAAGTCATTAGACTGCTGAACAGCTTCTACCCCCAAGTCATTAGACTGCTGAACAGCTTCTACCCCCAAGTCATTAGAATGCTGAACAGCTTCTACCCCCAAGTCATTAGACTGCTGAACAGCTTCTATCCCCAAGCCATTAGACTGCTGATCAGCTTCTACCCCCAAGTCATTAGAATTCTGAACAGCTTCTACCTCCAAGTCATTAGAATGCTGAACAGCTTCTACGCCAAGTCATTAGACTGCTGAACAGCTTCTACCCCCAAGTCATTAGACTGCAGAACAGCTTCTACCCCCAAGCCATACGACTGCTGAACAGCTTCTACCCCCAAGTCATTAGATTGCTGAACAGCTTCTACCCCCAAGTCATACGACTGCTGAACAGCTTCTACCCCCAAGTCATTAGATTGCTGAACAAGCTTCTACCCCCAAGCCATTAGACTGCTGAACAGCTTCTACCCCCAAGCCATTAGACTGCTGAACAGCTTCTACCCCAAAGCCATTAGACTGCTGAACAGCTTCTACCCCAAGTTATAGGACTGCTGAACAGCATCTACCCCCAAGTCAGACTGCTGAACAGCTTCTACCCCCAAGCCATTAGACTGCTGAACAGCTTCTACCCCCAAGCCATTAGACTGCTGAACGTTAATTAAATGGCCACCTGCACTATTTGCATTGACCTTTGTCATTGATGTATTTTTCTAATTGTTTTCCACTGACTCTCTTGAATTGGCTCGATGCACACTCACTACACTCTACCCACACATTCACTGTGACACTGACCCGACTTTCACACTAGTTGCTGCTACTGTGTTTTTTATCTATGCTGATTGCATAGTCACTTTTACCCTTACCTACATGGACATACTGTATTACCTCAACTACCTCGCACCCATGCACATTGACTCGGTACTGGTACTCCTTGTATATAGCCTTGTTATTGTTATTGTGTTACTATTTAGAAAATATTTTCTTACTTTTTTAACTCTGCATTGTTGGGAATGTGCTCGTAATAAAGCCTCTCACAGTTGTTTTCTGCGTGTGTGACCAATACGATTAGACTCTCATCTGAACAAATGAATGCTCTCGTTGTTATAATGAGGAATTTAATTAAATAATTTGTTTTTCCTTGAAGATTTGAATGGGCTGAGAAAGCCTTTCTTGATGGATCTAGACAATCTGGTGAAAAGGGAGGGTTTGCGACTCTTCTCTTCAAGTGGGAAGGACGATGCGATATCATAAATTCCCTCTGGAGAAAAGGAGCCATGAGATGTTGTCATCGTCTCTGCAACGAAAGACCATCCAGCATGCCATCAATTTACATTTTAACTCATTTATCAGACACAGTTATCCAGAGAGACTTACAGGAGCAATTAGGATGAAGTGCCTAGCTCAAGAGCACATTGACAGATTTTGCCTCGTGAACTCAGGGATTCTGAACCAGCAACCTATCGGTTACTGGCCCAACCTCTTAACCCACTAGGCTACCACCCAGCCCACAGTACAGTATGTCATAGGTAACAACTCAGAGGAGTACAATGTCTTTCCAAATGAATTAGTGGAATGGTAAAGTGATAATGTCTCCGTCTTGACTGAGCAGCAGCCTCAACAACAGCAGGGCTTACCTGTAAAGTACACAGTAGGGGAAATGTTCTGAGGCTGGTACTCCAGAGACTCTTGAGGACAGAGGTTCTTACTAACTTTCTTGGAACCCTGGTTGGTGGGAAAAGGCACATTAAAACAAACTGAAATTTTTTCGATATCTTAAAGTACAGGATATCAATTGCAAAGAAGCAGTGCAATGCCATGACACAAAGAGTCATATATCTCATAAAAGGTTAACAGCAGTGTTATTCATGAAAGATGTATGTGTACTATACCTTTGTGTTAAAGGTGAGGACCTGCTCTCCAGTACTGCTGATGGTATCCCTTTCCAAATCAAACACGCCTTCTACAATGTCACTGGTGGCCACGCTGGTAGTGGACTCAAAATAACATTTAGCAGTGGCTTTGGTGATCATTTGAAGAATGACCATGCAAGTAGAAGTCTTTGGATCATTCTGGACTGAAACATCAAAGTTTATGTTTTCATAATCATCTGACCACTGTCTCAGGAAGCCCTTCACTGTCTCTTCAGCAAATATCTGGAGAAGCTGAGAGGAGAGCTCCTTGGATATGGCACATTGTTCCTTTCCCCATTTCAGCCTTGAAAGAATGGAGTCTGAAGCACTTTTGGCTGCTTCTAATGTTAAGACCTGTGGAGTGCTGTGGCTGTCCTGAAGGGCTATCACTTTATCCACCAATTCATGGCTGAAAATGTGGATGGTCCAAGTGGATATGATTTTTCTCAATTTCCTAACAGCAGATCGGAGGTCGTCAAGATGTGAAGCACCCTGTCCATTTTCCTGTGTGTTCTCAACACTTTCCACCATAATGTCCACTACCACCCCAGCAGCTTGCCTGACTTTGTCCACAAAGGTTACAGGAAGTAAGTCCTCTGTGTGAAAGAAGTCCTCAATGATTGTGTTTCTAACAATGGGAAAGTCAATCTGAGCAGGAAACTCAGTGGGGATGGGAGTCCCGGGTAAGGCAAAGTGCCATTTCGACTGCCTTAATTTTGAAGTAGGTGTTAGAGAGATGGAGGAGCGTGAAGAAGAGGTATTTCTTGTATTTTGGCTGTCAGCACTCCTACAACGGATCGTGTCAATATCCTCCAGCATGGATCCTGAGAGCTCAGTGGTTTTAGGTAGTAATTTGTGCGGAATGTCCACACAGGCATTGTTTCCACCAGGTGTAACACTGCTCTGGTTGACCTCAAGATGGCCGAGACTTGCTCTTTGTGATGCAGGACTACTTTGATGTGTAAAGATTTGGATTGAACCAAGTGTTGTGTCTGATCTTTGAAGATCTTTTCTGAGAAACTCCGTAATCTTACATTGCAGACTGTAGTAGATGTTACGAGCAACAGACCAGATCCTTTTCTCAGAAACCTCTCCAGTGGTGAGCAGGGAGGTTCCAGATACCATGTCAGATGATTGGGTGGTCTGGGTGAGCTCCTGCTGGTCTTTCACCATGGTTTGTATAATATCAGTAGATGTGGTGGATGTAGATACAGACTGAAGGTACTTATCTGTTGTACCTTCCTCCACAATGTTAAATGATCTAGAGAGGACCTCACTCACTCCTTTCTCAGCTTTGGTTTGGAACTCATGACTAGAGAGTTTTTGGAGGCTCTTTGTTGAAAGACTGTGGGAAGATGCAATGCCTTTGGAGGCAGCCGTGCAGCAATCTAGACTTACTGGAGAGGTTCGCTCAGTAGAACCTTGGAGACGTTCAAACATGTCTTCACATGGTGTTGGGGACCTTGACAAGGAGATGTCCTTCAGCTGAGACAGAACACCACCTACCAACATGTTGACCTCAAGGGACATATCAGATATTTTCTTTCCTACTGTGGAGAAGCAAGGTGCATTTGATGTCTGATCCTCGCATGAGGTCAAGATTGTTGAAATGACCTGTTTGGTACTATTGTTCATTAGACCCTCGTCTGTTTCAATCCAGAGAAGTTTTGAACTCTCGCTGACACCCATGTGTAGAGTCACTTCCTGGTTCAAACTGGGCAAGTGAGGCACACTCTTACTAGCTTGCGTCAAGTTCTGGCTTGCCAAACCAAGGTACTCCTTAGTCACAAGATGTCCAGAGTCCTCTGTGGGTGTATGGCTAGACATTCTTCTCTGCACGTCTGACCTCCGCCGGTGAATGGTGAAGCCCTTTAATGTCTTCTTAATATTTGTATATAAACTAGTGGTAGCAGACCAGATCCTGCTCTTTCGCTTTTGTACATTTTCCTGGAGGTCAGGTTCTCTCTCCTCTACTTCTGCAGGTTGCGCCAAGCTCTGCAGGTCTTCCACAAATGTGTCAATGATGCCAAAGGCAGCAGAATCCGCACAAATATGCTTTGACAAGGTTCTCTGGTTTTGAACGGAACAAGACCTGGATGCTACAGAATAAGCAGGCTGTGCACTAGTTAAGCTACTGGTGGACTTTTTAACTAGGAACTCACTCACTGCTTGAGTGGTGTCTCTCTTGAATTCCTCACTTGAGAGTTTTCTAATACAATCTAACAGACTGGTCAAAGAAGCTGTGGCCTTACTTCTGCTGTCCTCATTTTGACAGGAGAACTCACAAACTATTGGTGATGAGGACCTGGAATGGGAGATATCCCCAAGCTGAGCCAGAACACCCTCTACAAATTTCTCTCTCTCAATAGAGAAGCCTGATCCTTTTTCTCCAACAGTGTACAGGGGGTCCTCCTTTGACATCTCAGTGTTGTACAAGACCAGAAGCTCTGAGATTACTTCTTTGGTGCAAGTTGTCAGAAGGAGCTTGCTTTCTTCTGACTCAGTGTGTGCCCAAAGAAGTTTTGATCTCTCACTTAGGCCTCTTTGTAAAGTAACTGCACCAGTGGACTCTGGCAACTGAGGCTCACTCTTACTGGGCCTATATTTCATGTTTAAGCAAGGAAGTGGAACTGTCTCCTTAAACTCAGCATTTGTGATGTTATCATCATATGTGACAATGCTCTTTAAGGCACATCGCTGAAGCTTGCCGAAATAATCTTTCAAGTTGTTTTGGATGCTGTGGTAAATGTGAACAGCAGCAGACCAGGCACTCTTCTGTTGGGGACTCTCTTCAGATTCAGCCAAGGACTTCATATCTGACACGAAAGTCTTAACAACTACTGACGCTGCTGAGCCCACTGGGTGAATTGACTCTGTCTTTACAATGCCAGACAATGTTTGACCTGATACAGCACCTGTTAACTCAGACTGAACGACTGAACTAGGAAAGCTCAAACTACTGACTTTTTTGTCAAGAACTCCACTCACTGCTTGTATTGCTGATGTTTGAAACTCCCGGCTGGAGAGTTTTTGGATGCTCTTAGATGTGAGCGTGCAGGAGGAACCAGATTCACTAATATTGTAGCTGCTCTCGTATTTCCTTATCAGGGCATCAAGATCCTCAATGAAGCCAACGTGCGATGCCAAATACGTGATCTTGTCCTTCAGATCTTCCAGCAAATTCTGTTCGTTCTCGTCAACAAAAGCCACCATTGGGTCAGAGATGGTGGTCATGACTTGCCCTGTTAGACTCTTGCTCTCTTGGTCAACTTTTTCAAGTTTAGCAGCCAGCTCTCTCACCATGCTCTCAGTCACCATGGTCTGTGAGTCTCCCCTTACCGGTGTCACTAGAGAGGTTTGGCTAGAGGAGGCACTCTTAACGACCACTGATAAGGCCGACTTGACATCTTTAGCCAACTCTGCCATTACAGCAGGGGTTAGCATCATAGAGCCTGCACTTCCAGATGGAGAATTGGACATGCATGCAAGTTTGGAGAGAGAACCTTGCAGGCTGTCCTGCACACAGGTGACGAGGGTGTCCTCTGAGACACCTAAGAGGACTTGTAGCGTCTCAGAGTTGGTTGTTTTTTTCTGCACATCAGACAGAGAGGTTAGAATCCTTGGGGAAAAAAACAACAGAAATCATCAAAGTCAAACAAATAATATGTAAGGCTGTGATGCACATTCAGTGTGTCAAATACATCTGCACCATTGAAAACAATGAGGAAAACGCTGCTGTTTCTCTGAGAAAAAACCTTAGTGTGATGTCAGCCTAACTGTTTAATTTCTAAAGCCCAATAAAATGTATTTTGTATAAGTCATTTGTATTGAAACTGGCCTGTAGATATCTATCTATCCTGGCAATATCTATCCTCTACAAAAATCCAAATTGCTATAAACTTCAAATACTGTAACTTCTAATAACTTCAAGGACAATCATAAATACAAGGCAGTTTGAAGAAATGTTAAAGGGAAATTTCTAAATGTTTCAACTTCATATTCATCATCTCCAGCACCACCCCAACATCAGCATATGTGAAAAACGGGCATTTCTATGTTTTATAGTAAAAAAGAAAGAGGAAGATAAGTGTTTTCTATGACATCAACCAATTAGTAGGCAATGCCTACTCATAATTGGTTAAAATCACACGATGCACACTGATGATGTCATTAGACTCTAGAGCTGAGCATTTAACCAACATTTTTGTTATTTTTCGGTTTTTAAACAACTAATTGACCGACGTCGGCTCAATTATTTGAATTCCATATAGTTAATTTTTTTCTTCTTCTGTGAGCTCGATGCTCAGTTTCTGTAGAGATAAATCAGATCAAGCACGAACTATGCAATGTAGTAGGGAGTTGTAGTTTCCAACAGGTCAATATTCTACATAGTTTAGCACAGAAAATATGGCAATTAAAGCCCATAATCCATTGCACGCCCACTTACTTGTCCACTCTGTGTGGAGCAGATACGGAAACCTCATTGACTGAGACGGAGAGACGAGAGAATGCATGAGAGAGATAAAAAGCAGTTGTGTTGCGAGGATTCTCTACCTGGAAATACATGATCTAAGTGATTGACAGTTGGTGTTCAGTGGTCATAAAAGTAGGTCTTATTTACTTAGAAGAACTACTAAAATAGTGATTTTGTCAGACAGGATAAGCAGCAGCTCTATAGAGATGAGTTGATGACTTGGAATGAAATAATAAAGTCATCAAATAAATATTTTATATGAGAAAGTAAATGATGGTTGATAAGTCATAAACAGTAATGGACAGTCACTACCATCATGGGACTTTTATTCATTGTTTTATTATGTGTTGTTACAGCATTCAACACACATAATCCATAGTGCATTCAATGTCTAAAAAAAGTATCCAAAACCGTGATTATTTTTTTAATATTTGAATCGAAACCAAACCAACCTCAAAAAGCACTAATTTCTTAGCACTATTGGAAACAGTTACATCCCTCTATATTTTTTTTACTACAAAGCATGGAAATGTGTAATTTTCACATATGGTGATGCTGGAGATTTTTATTTTTTATTTTATTTATTTTACCTTTATTTAACCAGGTAGGCAAGTTGAGAACAAGTTCTCATTTACAATTGCGACCTGGCCAAGATAAAGCAAAGCAGTTCGACAGATAAAACGACACAGAGTTACACATGGAGTAAAAACAAACATACAGTCAATAATGCAGTATAAACAAGTCTATATACAATGTGAGCAAATGAGGTGAGAAGGGAGGTAAAGGCAAAAAAGGCCATGATGGCAAAGTAAATACAATATAGCAAGTAAAATACTGGAATGGTAGTTTTGCAATGGAAGAATGTGCAAAGTAGAAATAAAAATAATGGGGTGCAAAGGAGCAAAATAAATAAATAAATTAAAATTAAATACAGTTGGGAAAGAGGTAGTTGTTTGGGCTAAATTATAGGTGGGCTATGTACAGGTGCAGTAATCTGTGAGCTGCTCTGACAGTTGGTGCTTAAAGCTAGTGAGGGAGATAAGTGTTTCCAGTTTCAGAGATTTTTGTAGTTCGTTCCAGTCATTGGCAGCAGAGAACTGGAAGGAGAGGCGGCCAAAGAAATAATTGGTTTTGGGGGTGACTAGAGAGATATACCTGCTGGAGCGTGTGCTACAGGTGGGAGATGCTATGGTGACCAGCGAGCTGAGATAAGGGGGGACTTTACCTAGCAGGGTCTTGTAGATGACATGGAGCCAGTGGGTTTGGCGACGAGTATGAAGCGAGGGCCAGCCAACGAGAGCGTACAGGTCACAATGGTGGGTAGTATATGGGGCTTTGGTGATAAAACGGATTGCACTGTGATAGACTGCATCCAATTTGTTGAGTAGGGTATTGGAGGCTATTTTGTAAATGACATCGCCAAAGTCGAGGATTGGTAGGATGGTCAGTTTTACAAGGGTATGTTTGGCAGCATGAGTGAAGGATGCTTTGTTGCGAAATAGGAAGCCAATTCTAGATTTAACTTTGGATTGGAGATGTTTGATATGGGTCTGGAAGGAGAGTTTACAGTCTAACCAGACACCTAAGTATTTGTAGTTGTCCACGTATTCTAAGTCAGAGCCGTCCAGAGTAGTGATGTTGGACAGGCGGGTAGGTGCAGGTAGCGATCGGTTGAAGAGCATGCATTTAGTTTTACTTGTATTTAAGAGCAATTGGAGGCCACGGAAGGAGAGTTGTATGGCATTGAAGCTTGCCTGGAGGGTTGTTAACACAGTGTCCAAAGAAGGGCCGGAAGTATACAGAATGGTGTCGTCTGCGTAGAGGTGGATCAGGGACTCACCAGCAGCAAGAGCGACCTCATTGATGTATACAGAGAAGAGAGTCGGTCCAAGAATTGAACCCTGTGGCACCCCCATAGAGACTGCCAGAGGTCCGGACAGCAGACCCTCCGATTTGACACACTGAACTCTATCAGAGAAGTAGTTGGTGAACCAGGCGAGGCAATCATTTGAGAAACCAAGGCTGTCGAGTCTGCCGATGAGGATATGGTGATTGACAGAGTCGAAAGCCTTGGCCAGATCAATGAATACGGCTGCACAGTAATGTTTCTTATCGATGGCGGTTAAGATATCGTTTAGGACCTTGAGCATGGCTGAGGTGCACCCATGACCAGCTCTGAAACCAGATTGCATAGCAGAGAAGGTATGGTGAGATTCGAAATGGTCGGTAATCTGTTTGTTGACTTGGCTTTCGAAGACCTTAGAAAGGCACGGTAGGATAGATATAGGTCTGTAGCAGTTTGGGTCAAGAGTGTCCCCCCCCTTTGAAGAGGGGGATGACCGCAGCTGCTTTCCAATCTTTGGGAATCTCAGACGACACGAAAGAGAGGTTGAACAGGCTAGTAATAGGGGTGGCAACAATTTCGGCAGATAATTTTAGAAAGAAAGGGTCCAGATTGTCTAGATGAATATGAAGTTGTTAAATTTCCCTTTAAGAACATACCTCATGGCCCCCTTGGGCAGGTAGCTTCCACTGCCCTTAGTCAGGTAAATCTCCTTGAACTTAAGTTGTGATTCCTGCTCTTCTTCCTCTTCCTGCTCCATACAGTTGGAGGAAGGGTAGGGAGTCGGGATGCGAAAGCTATTGTAAGACTTTCGACTGCCTGGCCTCTTAGGTACACCAGCCTCAGTAAATCTCACGCGGGACTTGGTGTTAGTCTTATCGTCTAACAGACTGGTGAGTGACGCTGTGAGAGATCTCTGTGACAATGGAGAGGAGGCAGCATCTTGGATGCCCAGTAGTTCGTAAAGACCTGGGATGATGATCTGCATCAGCTTGTCCGATAAAAACTGGACAATCCTCAGACACAAGCCAGCAAGCTGTTGTTTTGTCAGCTGTATTCCAGAAACAGAAGAAGTGTTTTAAAATGTTGCATAGTGCGTCTTTCAAAAGCTTATGAACAAGGCTAAACATTAGGCAGAGTTTTCATGGTAATCTGATTAAATTGTCAGTAACATGATCTTACCGGGTCAAACATGCCCTCACGAATCCCCCTCCATTGCCTGAAAACAATATTGTTATAAATGTTGTCATATCAGGATGCGTGGCAGAATTGTTTTTATTTAATTATTTGCCTGATCGTGAAGTTATACTTGCTTTGTGTCAGTTGTTTTGGCAAAATTGCAATGTGACAACTTTTCTAGCAATGAAATTTTTTTTCCCGATTGATCAGTTTCTAATTTGATCCTATTTCCTTGAAGGTGTGATAGTACCAAAGAAAACATAACATACTTCTCAGTTATGTTTTGAAGGAAGTCCATAAGTGTCAGATGTTCCACATTGTTGAGCTTCCCCTCTTCTGTGGTTTCCATCACTGAGGTTGCTCTGCTCCTGGTAGAATTGCTCTGCTCCTGGTAGAAATGTAATTATATTGCAAATAATAAAACATTATATACAACAAATATCATACTGAAATGATTATTAACTGTTAAAGAGTGGAGGAGCATTGGCAACGTTGGGCCAATTAAACAACTGAAACACAACAGAGATGGTTGTGGTACGTCAACATTGCCAATGATAGCATCACTATAACATTTTATTGGATTAATGTTGTAATATGAAATGACAAGGTCAATTTACCAACTCATTGACAGCTTCAGAGGTCAGGTGGTCATCCATCACACAGACAGGCAGGTCTAGAGACTGGGACAAGGCTCTATGGTGATAACCAGGAGAGAATGGAAACATCAGAGCAGTCCCAATGGCAGAATCTAACCACTGTCTTCATGTCAAAGACTCACTCACTCATTTGCTTTGTCAAACCTACCCCTTAGAATGACTTCGATATTAACACTGAATATATTTTGTTATTAAGAGATCTCTCAATAATAATTCTCACAATAGCATATTGGTAGTAGTCAGTGACATATTAAAGCTAAGCAGGGCTGGGTGTAGTTAAAACCCTGGATGGGGTTCGATCCCAGGCTGAGGTGCTGCCTATTGTTTTTTTCTGAAAGTGTATATAATGTTGAAAATCTGACATGGTTTCAAAGGTACAAATTCAACCTATTTTATACAAGGTTTGGCTATGCTGAATTTAGTTCACAATGATGACATCATCCTGTGGTTGAAATTTCACCCTCAAAACAACAGTTAGGCCTATACCCCATTATATCCACTACCGAGGTGTGTCTGCAAAACACATGCACTCCTCCATAAGGTTCATGGCTTGCCTATTGTTTTATCCCAGTACAAGAGGGGCAACTGGATTCAGGATTAAACACAAGCAGTCTTTAAGGTATATCTTATTACAGTTTAGGCCTACCTTATTATTTTCTTCCATCTGGCAATATCATTTTAAGGAATGAAATCTGTTTTGTTGCTAGTATTATTAGTAACTGTAGGAAAATACAGCTGTAGAGTACAAGAATCAGCTACTTTCTGAAGGGCAGCCAAGCTCATAAGCAATTTAGAACCTACAGACAATTATGACAAAATTGGAACGCATGAATGTGTCACAAACGCCTTGTGGTCACATGTTATTTTAGGGCGTGGCTCCGCATTCGTGACCGGTTCTCTTATTTATTCCCCGGTATCCGTTAGTGCTGGAATTTGCGATTAATACTTATTTATTTCCCGGTATCCGTTAGTGCTGGAATTTGCGATTAATACTTTTCTCATGCCGAAACCGGATTAAATACATACCGGTAGTCAAAAATTATGATATTCGCAATGTCATTAAGCAACAACAACAAAAAAAGCATAAATAGCTTCTACAATTTCGAAACATGATTTTGTTATCAGTTCAGTACCATTTGTTTGATTTTGTGGACCCACGACTAGCCTTTATCCATGTTAGCTAGTTGCTAGCGATGCTAGTCAGCATAGGCTGCTACGTGATAAACAGTTCGCGTTAGCGAATTAGCTACCTAGCTAGCCAGCCTAACAAGCTGTCACATCCAGTGGAAACCGATGCAACCCTGCTGCCAAATAAGGGCTAGCTCGATGACCCGTGGTAACAGTGAGGTCCCCATGAGTTTCAAGGCTTTAATAAGTGCTGTCGTGCAGAAAAAGCGAATAAAATACTGGTTGATGAGCTAGCTAAATTAGCTAGCAAGACGGGTATGACCGTTAACAGCGTGCATGCACAAATGCATGACGACACATTGTATCTCAGTGAAGCAGGCATGCAGAACGAGATCGCCCCACCAAGCCAGATAGTAGAGGGGTACAACAACGCCGGGACACAGAGGCATAGCTCATACAATTATATTTTGTTCCAGTCAATGACAATACATGTTGAAAAATAAATACCTGTGTCAAATATATGGCATCGCATGCTAGTGCAAAGATAGCTTGCATGATTTTTTTTTTAATCCGGTGACCACTAGATGGCCTCGTATATCCACATTTAGATCAACTGTACTTGATTTTTCATCAGTACTGTGAATGACAAGCCCACTGAATCTAGTTAAATAATCTTTATACTCAGCAGGTAGAGGCCTAGGTACTACAAATCAGTGCTTAATTTGAGCAGGATCATGCCAGAACAGGATCCGGCACCGTTCTGTTCTGGACTGTTTTGTTCCGGAACCTATTTGGCCGAATCCGGTACCTCTCGTGCCATGAAAAATCATTTTCACTTTTTGCTATGTAACAATTATAATAAAAGCGATCAAAGTTCATTCGAGTTGCCTCTTCGTCAATTATCCTGCCCCCTCATCGCTCCAGAGTTGCACTTCATCATTTGTTTCCTTATAGAATCATAGCTGCGTGAAGGGTTCTGGAGGAATTTTCTAAAGTTACGGAATTACTGCTGTCTGTTCGGAAATAAGTTAAATCATTCAGAATAGCCTAATACGTCATGAGAAGCCCTATAATTTAGCTACAGAGGACCAATGGTCCCTTTTTTTAAATAGCCTAGCTGCGGATTGTAGCCCAATAACAAAGAATAGCCTACAGTCGGGAACCCGAGGCAAATCTGTCAGTGAAAAAACAGCACGCAGACAAAACAGGCCTTTTGCAATATTTCAAATACAATCGAGGGAAAACACAGGTTGAAAAGCAATGACTCTTGCTGAAAAGATAAGACTATGCTGTAGACTACCAAAATATTTGATCAACTCCCAAACATTGTTTTACAAAACAGGGAGAGATAGGCTTTTGACACGAGCGCATCGACAATCTCCAGCGAGTGAGCTGCGCATCATTGGGTGAGTCAGTGAAACTGGAAAGCATTTTTAGGACTCATTTCCTCCTCATATTGTAGCCTACTAAAAATGTTCCCCATGTGTGCACCTTCTATAAGTGGCTCTACCCAAATGTGATGATATCAAATCAAATGTATTTATATAGCCCTTCGTACATCAGCTGATATCTCAAAGTGCTGTACAGAAACCCAGCCTAAAACCCCAAACAATGCAGGTGATGATATGCATTCAATGCTCTATTATAATAGGTGATCTTTTTTCTGATGAGTTCTGGTACCACAGAACCCCCCCCTCTAGCACCCACTCTTTATTCTAGCACCTCCCAATTTACAAATTAAGCTCTGCTTCAAATTTTTATTTTACAAGGCAAGTCAGTTAAGAACAAATTCTTATTTTCAATAAAGGCCTAGGAACAGTGGGTTAACTGCCTGTTCAGGGGCAGAACGACAGATTTGTACCTTGTCAGTTCAGGGATTTGAACTTGCAACCTTTCGGTTACTAGTCCAACTCTCTAACCACTAGGCTACTTGTCTTCATGAAGGGTTTCATGTGAGCCTGGTTGCATCCCTCCCAGCTGCCCACTGCACTGAGGCTAGGTAACACAGTCACCACCGATAAATCCATGATAACCAAAAACTTCAACAAGCATTTCTCAATGGCTGGCCATGCCTTCCTCCTGGCTACTCCAACCTCGGCCAACAGCTCCGCCCCCCCCACCCCCCGCAGCTACTCGCCCAAGCCTCCCCAGCTTCTCCTTTACCCAAAACCAGATAGCAGATGTTCTGAAAGAGCTACAAAACCTGGACCCATACAAATCAGCTGGGCTTGACAATCTGGACCCTCTATTTCTGAAAATATCCGCCGCCATTGTCGCAACCCCTATTACCAGCCTGTTCAACCGCTCTTTCATATCGTCTGAGATCCCCAAGGATTGGAAAGCTGCCGCAGTCATCCCCCTCTTCAAAGGGGGTGACACCCTGGGCCCAAACTGTTAGGCAGGGCAGGATGGATATAGATCTATCTAAGGTCTTCGATAGCCAAGTCAACAAACAGATCACTGACCATCTCGAATCCCACCGTACCTTCTCCGCTGTGCAATCTGGTTTCCCGAGCCGGTCAGCTATGGGAAAGGAAGATGATTCTAAGAAGCAATTTGTTCATTTGGCTGGTGTCAAGTAAAGTATGTGACTAGTACTTACAATAGGAGACATGGTTATGTGATGGGGTGATAGTACCTACAGTAGGAGACATGGTTATGTGATGGGGTGATAGTACTTACAGTAGGAGACATGGTTATGTGATGGTGTGATAGTACCTACAGTAGGAGACATGGTTATGTGATGGGGTGATAGTACCTACAGTAGGAGACATGGTTATGTGATGGGGTGATAGTACCTACAGTAGGAGAAATGGTTATGTGATGGGGTGATAGTACCTACAGTAGGAGACATGGTTATGTGATGGGGTGATAGTACCTACAGTAGGAGACATGGTTATGTGATGGGGTGATAGTACCTACAGTAGGAGACATGGTTATGTGATGGTGTGATAGTACCTACAGTAGGAGACATGGTTATGTGATGGGGTGATAGTACCTACAGTAGGAGACATGGTTATGTGATGGGGTGATAGTACCTACAGTAGGAGACATGGTTATTTGATGGGGTGATAGTACCTACAATAGGAGACATGGTTATGTGATGGGGTGATAGTACCTACAGTAGGAGACATGGTTATTTGATGGGGTGATAGTACCTACAGTAGGAGACATGGTTATGTGATGGGGTGATAGTACCTACAGTAGGAGACATGGTTATTTGATGGGGTGATAGTACCTACAATAGGAGACATGGTTATGTGATGGGGTGATAGTACCTACAGTAGGAGACATGGTTATTTGATGGGGTGATAGTACCTACAATAGGAGACATGGTTATGTGATGGGGTGATAGTACCTACAGTAGGAGACATGGTTATGTGATGGGGTGATAGTACCTACAGTAGGAGACATGGTTATGTGATGGGGTGATAGTACCTACAGTAGGAGACATGGTTATGTGATGGGGTGATAGTACCTACAATAGGAGACATGGTTATGTGATGGGGTGATAGTACTTACAGTATTTATTTATTTTATTTTATTTAACCTTTATTTAACCAGGTAGGCAAGTTGAGAACAAGTTCTCATTTACAATTGCGACCTGGCCAAGATAAAGCAAAGTAGTTCGACAGATACAACGACACAGAGTTACACATGGAGTAAAACAAACATACAGTCAATAATACAGTATAAACAAGTCTATATACAATGTGAGCAAATGAGGTGAGAAGGGAGGTAACGGCAAAAAAGGCCATGGTGGCAAAGTAAATACAATATAGCAAGTAAAACACTGGAATGGTAGTTTTGCAATGGAAGAATGTGCAAAGTAGAAATAAAAATAATGGGGTGCAAAGGAGCAAAATAAATAAATTAATTAAAATTAAATACAGTTGGGAAAGAGGTAGTTGTTTGGGCTAAATTATAGGTGGGCTATGTACAGGTGCAGTAACCTGTGAGCTGCTCTGACAGTTGGTGCTTAAAGCTAGTGAGGGAGATAAGTGTTTCCAGTTTCAGAGATTTTTGTAGTTCGTTCCAGTCATTGGCAGCAGAGAACTGGAAGGAGAGGCGGCCAAAGAAATAATTGGTTTTGGGGGTGACTAGAGAGATATACCTGCTGGAGCGTGTGCTACAGGTGGGAGATGCTATGGTGACCAGCAAGCTGAGAAGGGGGGACTTTACCTAGCAGGGTCTTGTAGATGACATGGAGCCAGTGGGTTTGGCGACGAGTATGAAGCGAGGGCCAGCCAACGAGAGCGTAGAGGTCGCAATGGTGGGTAGCATATGGGGCTTTGGTGATAAAACGGATTGCACTGTGATAGACTGCATCCAATTTGTTGAGTAGGGTATTGGAGGCTATTTTGTAAATGACATCGCCAAAGTCGAGGATTGGTAGTATGGTCAGTTTTACAAGGGTATGTTTGGCAGCATGAGTGAGGGATGCTTTGTTGCGAAATAGGAAGCCAATTCTAGATTTAACTTTGGATTGGAGATGTTTGATATGGGTCTGGAAGGAGAGTTTACAGTCTAACCAGACACCTAAGTATTTGTAGTTGTCCACGTATTCTAAGTCAGAGCCGTCCAGAGTAGTGATGTTGGACAGGCGGGTAGGTGCAGGTAGCGATCGGTTGAAGAGCATGCATTTAGTTTTAGTTGTATTTAAGAGCAATTGGAGGCCACGGAAGGAGAGTTGTATGGCATTGAAGCTTGCCTGGAGGGTTGTTAACACAGTGTCCAAAGAAGGGCCGGAAGTATACAGAATGGTGTCGTCTGCGTAGAGGTGGATCAGGGACTCACCAGCAGCAAGAGCGACCTCATTGATGTATACAGAGAAGAGAGTCGGTCCAAGAATTGAACCCTGTGGCACCCCCATAGAGACTGCCAAATTTCTGCTTGAAAAAGCTAGCCTTGGCTTTTCTAACTGCCTGTGTATAATGGTTTCTAGCTTCCCTGAACAGCTGCATATCACGGGGGCTGTTCGATGCTAATGCAGAACGCCATAGGATGTTTTTGTGTTGGTTAAGGGCAGTCAGGTCTGGGGAGAACCAAGGGCTATATCTGTTCCTGGTTCTAAATTTCTTGAATGGGGCATGTTTATTTAAGATGGTTAGGAAGGCATTTAAAAAAAATATCCAGGCATCCTCTACTGACGGGATGAGATCGATATCCTTTCAGGATACCCCGGCCAGGTCGATTAGAAAGGCCTGCTCGCAGAAGTGTTTCAGGGAGCGTTTTACAGTGATGAGTGGAGGTCGTTTGACCGCTGACCCATTACGGATGCAGGCAATGAGGCAGTGATCGCTGAGATCTTGGTTGAAGACAGCAGAGGTGTATTTAGAGGGGAAGTTGGTTAGGATGATATCTATGAGGGTGCCCGTGTTTAAGGCTTTGGGGAGGTACCTGGTAGGTTCATTGATAATTTGTGTGAGATTGAGGGCATCAAGTTTAGATTGTAGGATGGCTGGGGTGTTAAGCATGTTCCAGTTTAGGTCGCCTAGCAGCACGAACTCTGAAGATAGATGGGGGGCAATCAGTTCACATATGGTGTCCAGAGCACAGCTGGGGGCAGAGGGTGGTCTATAGCAGGCGGCAACGGTGAGAGACTTCTTTTTAGAGAGGTGGATTTTTAAAAGTAGAAGTTCAAATTCTTTGGGTACAGACCTGGATAGTAGGACAGAACTCTGCAGGCTATCTTTGCAGTAGATTGCAACACCGCCCCCTTTGGCAGTTCTATCTTGTCTGAAAATGTTGTAGTTTGGAATTAAAATTTCTGAATTTTTGGTGGTCTTCCTAAGCCAGGATTCAGACACAGCTAGAACATCCGGGTTGGCAGAGTGTGCTAAAGCAGTGAATAGAACAAACTTAGGGAGGAGGCTTCTAATGTTAACATGCATGAAACCAAGGCTATTACGGTTACAGAAGTCGTCAAAAGAGAGCGCCTGGGGAATAGGAGTGGAGCTAGGCACTGCAGGGCCTGGATTCACCTCTACATCGCCAGAGGAACATAGGAGGAGTAGAATAAGGGTACGGCTAAAAGCTATGAGAACTGGATGTCTAGAACGTCTGGAACATAGAGTAAAAGGAGGTTTCTGGGGGCGATAAAATAGCATCAAGGTATAATGTACAGACAAATGTATGGTAGGATGTGAATACAGTGGAGGTAAACCTATGTATTGAGTGATGAAGAGAGAGATATTGTCTCTAGAAACATCATTGAAACCAGGAGATGTCATTGCATGTGTGGGTGGTGGAACTAATAGGTTGGATAAGGTATAGTGAGCAGGACTAGAGGCTCTACAGTGAAATAAGCCAATAAACACTAACCAGAACAGCAATGGACAATACATATTGACATTAAGGAGAGGCATGCTTAGTCGAGTGATCAAAAGGGTCCAGTGAGTGGAGAGGTTGGTTGGTGATTTAGACAGCTAGCCAGGCCATCGGTAGCAAGCTAGCATAGGATGGAGGTCTGTTATTAGCCACCTCTTGCGTTCCGTCAGTAGATTAGTGGGGTTCCGTGTGGTAGAGGGGATTAATCCAAATCACACAACAACAACAAAAATAAAAACAATAGATATAGTTATAGAGGCCCAAGAAGAAAACATAATAATAATAAAAATAAATAAATTGTCCGATTGTCTATTCAGATAGCAGCCGGTAAGACAGCTAACGGTTAGCAGGCCGCAGATGGGCGTTCAGGTAACGTCGCGACGGAGGAGCCAGCCGGATCTCCTTCGGGTAGATAACGTCAGCAGTCCAGTTGTGAAGGCCCGGTGGGGCTCCGCGTAGGCAGTAAAACGGGTCCGGATAGGTGACTGCAGCCCAGGAGTGATTGATGGAACTCGGGAGTGATTGACGGCGCTGGCTAGCTCCGGAATAATTGATGTTTGCTCCGGAATCGACGAAGGCCGATAGTCACACGGATAGCAGCTAGCTAGCTGTGAGATCCGGGTATGAATGTCCAGAGAGCAGTCGAAATCCAGGGACATGGAGAGAAAAATTGGTCCGGTATGTTCCGTTCCGAGCCGCGCTGTACAGAACTGGCGATAGATTTTCGAGCTAAAGGATAGCTGATGACCACAAACCGTGGTTAGCTGAATACTAACGATTTGCCAGTAAAGGAGCTAACTAGCTTCTGAACTAGCTTCTGATTAGCTTCTGGATTAGCTTCTGGGCTAGCTTCTGGCTAGTTTCAGGCTAGCTTCTTGGAGTTTCTGGCTAGCTTCTTGGAGGATTACAGATTTGAGGTAAATAATACTTTTTTATAAATATAAATTGGTGAGGCGGGTTGCAGGAGAGTGTTTTGAAGATGAGTTGATGGAAAATAAAAATAAAATGTATGTGAAAAAAGTTGTAAATATATATATATACAGGACACGACAAGACGAGGACAAAAGACGTCTGAACTGCTATGCCACCTTGGAGTATACCAAGTATACCAGTAGGAGACATGGTTATGTGATGGGATTGAAATTATGATAATCAACAATGTTTATGTAGATTTTGTTGTCTATTTTACTATTATAAACTGCGTGGTTCGAGCCCCGAATGCTGATTGGCTGACAGCCGTGGTATTTCACTGGTATGACAAAACATACATTTTTACTGCTCTAATTACATTGGTAACCAGTTTATAATAGCAATAAGGCACCTGGGGCTTCCCGAGTGGCGCAGTAGTCTAAGGCACTGCGTAGTACTAGCTGTGCCACTAGAGACCCTGGTTCAAGTCCAGGCTCTGTCGCAGCCGGCCGTGACTGGGAGACCCATGGGGCGCACAATTGGCCCAGCGTCATCCGGGTTAGTGGAGGGTTTGGTCGCCAGGGGTATTCTTGTCCCATCACGCACTAGTGACTCCTGTGGCGGGCCAGGCGCAGTGCACGCTGACACGGTCGACACGGCTGGCTTCCAGGTTAAGCGGGCATGGTGTCATGAAGCAGTGTGGCTTGGCTTGGCTGGGTTGTGTTTTGGAGGACGCACGGCTCTTGGCTCTCTCCTCTCCCAAGTCCATATGGGAGTTGTAGCAATGGGACAAGACTGTAACTACCAATTGGATACCACTACATTGAAAAAAAAAAAAAGAAGTCACCTTGGGGGTTTGTGGTATATGGCCAATATACCTCCGCTTGCGTTGTACCTAAGAACAGCCCTTGGCTGTGGTATATTGGCCATATTGGCTGTATATACAACACCTCCTTGGGCCTTATTTCTTAATTGGACACTTTTACAATTATTGTATGGTAAACATTGACATCTGTCTGGGTGGAACACCCTCCATAATGGGTGTCTGTGTGGGACACCCTCCATTACGGCTCCATCAGTGTTGAGCCCTCTCACTCTGATTGTATGGGACACTCAATTACGGCTCCTTGTGTTTCCAATCTTCTTCCTCTGGCAGGATTACTTCCACGTGCAACTGTCAGATGACAAGTAGGTGAGGCACTTCCTGGAGCTGAGCTATGCTGGTGCCATCCTTCGGGACAGCTGGGTCCTGACAGACGTTGGCATCACCCCTAGCAGTGCCATCTGCTGCCTGCTGAAGGTACCAGCCGAACACCTAGCTGTTTCTACCCGTGCTTGAAAATGCATATCAAAGTGAGCTGGCTATTGCTTGAAACAGCTTCATACTATCATTAACATAAAGTGTTTCAGATATAGTGTGATGATATATAGTATGGTGATATATATAGCATGGTGATATATAGTGTGGTGATATATTGTATGGTTAAATAGTATAGTTATATAGTATGATTATATATATATTATGGTGATATAGAGTGTGGTAATATATAGTATGGTGATATAGTATGATTATATAGTATGGTTATATAGTATGATTAGGTGATTTAGTTAATTCAAACAGGTGCCATTAATACAGGTAACGAGTGGAGGACAGAGGAGCCTCTTAAAGAAGAAGTTACAGGTCTGTGAGAGCCAGAAATCTTGCTTGTTTGTAGGTGACCAAATACTTATTTTCCACCATAATTTGCAAATAAATTCATTAAAAATCCTACAATGTGATTTTTCTGGATTTTGTTTCTCATTTTGTCTGTCATAGTTGAAGTGTACCTATGATGAAAATTACAGGCCTCTCTCATCTTTTTAAGTGGGAGAACTTGCACAATTGGGGGCTGACTAAATACTTTTTTGCCCCACTATATAGTGTGGTGGTATATAGTATGGTGATATATAGTATGTTGAGGTCACCCTGCTTGAGACTTAAAGTAATATTGACCTTGCTCAACCAAGACCATGGTTATGGTAGAGTGATTGGTTAGTAAGGACACTGCTTTATACCGAGACCATGGTTATGGTAGAGTGATTGGTTAGTAAGAACACTGCTTCGTGAGTGTGAAGTGTTGTTGTACAGAGGTCCCTGGGTACATGTCCAGAGCCAGACAGGGACAGAACTCACTCTGTTCCACAACAATGTGTATCTAAGTACACATTTAACCATCAGAATAATGTTTATTTGTGTTCCTTACTCCTTACTTACACATCCCATCATTGACATCGTCAAAGCCAGACCTTCTGTCTGTCTCTCCTTCTCGCTGGTTGACTAGAGTGGAAATCTATAGTATTGTATGGTTGACCTGGGATAGAGCTGAAATGTGGCCCGATGTAGTGTTGCCTTTGTACCAAACACCCTTACAGTCATAAACCTTTTCCCCATGTAATCGCCTCGACCTCAGTCTGGTGTTCGCTAACAGTATCTGAAGAGTCTGTATACCCAGTGGTGTATAGTACAGTAGTGCACAGCAGACTACAGCAGAGTACAGCAGACTACAGTAGAGCACAGCAGAGTACAGCAGACAGAGTACAGTAGAGCACAGCAGGCTGTATAGTAGGAGAAGAAGAGGCCCTTTGGGTTCATTGAAATACATATTCATAATATTTCAGATAACAATTTAATCTGCACCCAGATTAGTCTTCAATTTAATTTTCACCCAGATTAGTGTTCAATTTAATCTGCACCCAGATTAGTGTTCAATGTGATAGAACAAAACTCAGTACAGCACATGAATTAGAAAATGTTGTTACAAGTTTGAGCCACGAGATGGTGGTAGATTATAAGTGTAAATAGCATGGACCTTTGATTTGTCTCTGGATAGAAATTGCCCTTGGGCACAGATCTAGGATCAGTTTACTCTCACCAAATCCTAACATTTACCATTAGCAGTAAAAACACAAACCAGACCTAAGATCAGTGCAAAGGAGTCACTTCATCTTACCCCTGTAATTATATGACTCCTAACTTATATATACTGAGTGTACCAAACATTAGAAACACCTTCCTAATATTGAGTTGCACCCCGCCTTCTGCCATCAGAACAGCCTCAATTCGTTGGGGCATGGACTCTACAAGGTGTTTGAAAGCGTTCCCCAGGGATGCTGGCCCATGTTGACTCCAATGCTTCCAACAGTTGTGCAAAGTTGGCTGGATGTTCTTTGGGTGGTGGAACATTCATGATACACACAGGAAACTGTTGAGTGTGAAAAACCCCAGCAGCATTGCAGTTCTTGACACAAACCGGTGCACCTGGCACCTACTACCCCGTTCAAAAGCACTTAAATATTTTGTCTTGCCCATTCACCCTCTGAATGGCACACATACACAATTTATGCCTCAATTGTCTCAAGGCTTAAAAATCCTTCTTTAACCTGTCCGCTCCCCTTCATCTACACTGAAGTGGATTTAACAAGTGACATCATTAAGGGATCATAGCTTTCACCTGGATTCACCTGGTCAGTCTTTGTCATGGAAAGAACCGGTGTTCATAATGTTTTGTTTACTCGGTGTATAAACACAACATAGGTATTTATGTAAAACGGTTGGACACCTGGGATGGGTGGGCGGAGTTCCTCAGAGGCTGCTTCCTGGGACACAGACTGACCGTCCAACGACACCTGTCTAGGGAGAGACCTGTGATGAGGTCAGAATACACATCTACACACTGAACTGTATGATAGACTTACTATCAACAGTGATGGTACTGACCCTGTATATAGCTTACAATGATAGTACTGACCCTGTATATAGCTTACAATGATAGTACTGACCCTGTATATAGCTTACAATGATAGTACTGACCCTGTATATAGCTTACAATAATAGTACTGACCCTGTATGTAGCTTATATTCTCGTGTTTTTTCCTTCATATGTTTTTTCTCTTACCCTGATATTTAATACTGCATTGTGGGAAAGAGTTTGCAAGTAAGCATTTTACTGTACTGTTTTATAACCCACTGTATCTTGTGAACTTGCCAAAAAAAACTTGAAACGTGTTATAAATACATTGATTCTGTATTATTCCAGGTTCCAGCTCCGGGTGGCACTCTACATCGCTGCTTCTCTGGGCCACCTGGACCTGGCCGGCTGGCTGCTGGAGAGGGGGGTGCGTGTCATTGAGCCGGTGGGGGTTCACCCTTACCGTGAGTGGTGCCACCAGACGGCCCACCCCGACGTCGCCAAGTGTCCCGCTGTCGCCTCCATCGAGCGCGGCCAGCTCACCATCCTCAAACTCTTTATCGCCAGCAGCGTTCTGACCCTTGCCTGTCGGGATCCCCAGGGTCGTGACCCAATGAGGATCGCCCTTCAGTACGGCCACAGGGAGTGTGTGAGTCACCTGGCCACCAAGCTGTGCTCTGTGGTGGTCCTCCCAGGTATGGCCCTGCCCATGCGGACATACCTCCAGATAAAGGGCTGGGTGAGGCTGGGGCAGAGGAGGGCATCATCCAGGCACTGCATCAGCCCCAACAGGGCTCCGTTCAGGACCAGGGTGGGCGACACGGTCCTGGTGGACGGCTTCACCCTCCCCAAGATGTCCTCCAAGCCCAGGAGGAGTGA